>NC_140932.1:42235851-42305102 GCF_014529385.1 Adiantum capillus-veneris
CGGCTTCACTCACCCTTCCCTTGGCCTGCTATCCCCACCCTCTATCCCCCCCCACACCATTGACTTCTACCCCCCCCCCCCCCCTCTCATCCTTGAGACATCATGCAAAACGGAGGATAAGACAACCCCCCCCCCTTCTCACACACTCTCTTCCCTGCCCCCCCCACAGTGGGCACCCGGCCTATGGGATTCCACCTCCCTCTAGCGCCACCTCATCCTCTCTCTCTCTCTCTCTCTCTCTCTCTCTCTCTCTCTCTCTCTCTCTCTCTCTCTCTCTCTCTCTCTCTCTCTCTCTCTCTCTCTCTCTCTCTCTCTCTCTCTCTCTCTTCTGTTTCAGCCCGATGGCGTAGCGCGCGGAGCCATGCAGCCCATGATTTCCCACACGACACACTAACCCCTCATCCTCACCCTCTCCCTCATCCTCACACTCACACACACACACACACACACAAATCCCCTCTCCCTCTCTCGCGGTCTGTTTGGGAAGCAGCCGCCCGCCATCTCCCTCTCTCTCCCTCTCTCGCGGTCTGTTTGGGAAGCAGCCGCCCGTCATCTCCCTCTCTCTCCCTCTCGGCATGTACAGGCGCAACACGTTTCTCTCTCTCTCAACACCACACACACACACACACCCTCCACGCATACACACACACACACACCCACCCACGCACACACACACACACCATCCCCCCGACCCCAAGCATGTGTAGCTTCTGCCGATGGCCGCCGAAAAGAAAAATAACATAAAAAAATAAATTTAAAAACATATATATATATTATGTACATAATCCGCCGTTCCCACCGCACGCTCGTGCACACATACAAATACACACATGCACTTACGCACACACAACCATATACATATGTATATACACATCCGTGCCGACATGCACATAAGTACACACACAAGCGTATACGAACCACAAATACAAAAAAAGGAAGGACTTCACAACTACGACAACCACAAAAAAGAAGAAGGATCCAAAGCACGCGCCGCCAACAACAAAAAGAGGAAATACGTCGAAGGCATGGCCCGTCCGACCCCGAAAAGAATTACCCTCGACACTGATGCACCGGCAACACACCATTCACCGGCAACATGCAACCACGACGCCATTCCAGCAATTTATAGGTTATTTTCATCATTTTCTTCAGTTTTCACTCGAGCCATTGTAAAATTCCCATTTTTTGTAAATATCCTCTCTCTAGGTGATGGTCACAAAGGCCCACCAAGAGATTCTCATCTTTTAATAACCTCCCAAAGCAAAGCAAGGGTCAAACACACCGGGCCCACCACTTGCTTTGTCTCCCCGATTAAGCTTACTCTAATCACACTAGGATTACCATAATCCAAGCAGCCAACACCTATAAATTGGCACTGAGAGGTCACTATCAGGGGGGCAATTCATGAGGAGTCGAGCATTTGGTAGAGTGTGGTGTGAAGGATTGACACTATCACCATCACGGGGAGGGATTTTGTGTGCTGGGTTTGCCTTGGGAATTGCACCATGCGAAGGGAACCACATCCAGCTCTCGACTCCAATGGTCTATGCACACACGTATACATGCTCTTGGTAGCAAGTTTCACAATCATTGAGTCGTCTTAGAGAACGCACCAAGTAGGTTCACCACCTCCTCTCCCTACCTCTCTACTACCACGGCGTGCCATTTGTAAATACTGCTGAAATAATTCTCCCTCACACCCCCGAGGGTTTTCATCATTTGAAAATCTCTCTCTCTCTCTCTCTCTCTCTCTCTCTCTCTCTCTCTCTCTCTCTCTCTCTCTCTCTCTCTCTCTCTCTTGGTGTGTAAGATTGCGGTGTTCATATCATTGTGGTTTGCATCCTAGCCGCTCAAAGCTAGGTGGTGCCCCCTGTTCGCTTTACCGTGGTAGGCTCAAGGCGCGCCATTCAGCCCCGGTGTTTTGGAGGCTGTCGGGGTTCAGGGTCCGCTTTGCGTCCGTCATTGGGTGCCCCCACTGAGGAGGGCTTTCTAAGACCCTTCAGTTTACAATGCTGAAAGTGACGCCCACTATCAATCATGGACAAATGGCTGAAGGGATTTTCTAACTTGAGGACGGAAGAAGAGGAGATGAAGGAGGCACTAGCCGCCTTCATTGAGGTGCTACTCCCAGTCTGCAGTGTCATCAGCATTCAAGAGGTAAATTCTCCATCTCGTGTCGCTCGTTCTAACTATAAATTGAGAGCATCAGGTGGGAGGTCGGTGAAGTGCCATCACTGTTGTCAACCAAGGCACACTGTCAATGAGTGCCAGCAACGAAGGCAGCGAAAGGGATGAAGTCATCTACATCGACATTCATCGCGAAGAAGTCATTCACATCAAGGAAGGGAAGCAAACGGTGAGACCTCTTTTCCCTAAATAAACTGCAGTCAAAGTTATAACTCCAAACTGGCCTAAAGGGGCTTCTCGAGCCAAAGGCAAGGAGAAGATAAGCCAGTGTGGAAACACATGACCCCGAAGGGAGAAGCATCTCTCTAAGCAAGTTCTTCAAGCTCAGAAAGTCGGGTTGTACCCAGTTTGCCAAAGAGGAAGTCATCCGAATCTAGGCAGCGGAAGGTCGCCTACAGATTTGCACGATGCATGCGAGTGCTACCAATCCACTTCGACAATCCGGAAGAAGAAGTGGTAAGAAGATTCCCATGTCCTAGAGAAGAGTGGTTCGGATACTTCTCTCGTTGTTTTGGAAAGCGAGTGGAGGATCTTACTCCTCTCCCTGTACAACTTATTCTGAAGAAGCTCTCTACCACGGGAGAAACGCAGTGGGCTGGGGATGAGTTGCAACTAAATGGAGTAGAATTCATGTAACACGCCGACTATGGAAATTACCTGCAATTGCTGTTAGCCAAGAGGTGGGGAGTGGTCAGATGCATCGCCATCACCCCGTAGGTGCTGAGAAACAAAGGATAGGTAGAGCCCATGAAAGGCTATGACCTATTGTGGATGTGCCGACTCATCAACACTAGCACGGTAAGAGTATAAGTAAGTATTCCATCCTCTGTGCATGATGGAAAATGGGCCGATGGCATTCCCGTTTGGATTCCTGCAGCATATGCATGTGAATATCTATGTAGATAGGAAAGTCTTCTACCAACAAAAGATCATACACCTATTCGGTGCGGCCAAGTACTGGTATAATGCATTGCCCCAAGCCACCAAGAATGCATGGATGTGTTAAGGGATGCTTTTGTAAAGAGGTTTGGTGAAGGAACAACCTCAGAGAAGCTATGGCAGCTACTACTGACAGAGTTTAAGCAGGGAGGCTTGCTGGAGTATGCCACCTACGAGTCCAAATTTGTGGACTTATGGGAGAGATGGGCTGCCTCACTGGCGGAAGGTGAAGGAGCGCCTAATTTCCTAAAGAAGGACCGTTTCATTGTTAGTCTATGGTCTCCACTTAGAGAGAAGGTGAAGGGAAGGTTTCCTGCAACATATGAGTTGGCAGTCAAAGTAGCCCGCCTTAAAGATAAGAAGCTGCGCATGCAAGCAAGAGAAACGAGTCAGAACAAACTCGGCCCGACCAACCCCAGTGGATGCAACAGCCAATCATAGAGTCCAACCGCAGGAGGCATCAGAAGAGCAGCAAGACTTGCTGAGTTGCATCACCACCCAACTAGAGAGTTTATATGTGCATCTGGTGCAGCAAGGGCATGCACCTGGCAGGAACCCAGAACAAGAAAGAGGACAACGATGGCAGAACCTAGAGTACCCCTGTTACAACTGCCCATGAATGGCCGTGGAATGTACTACTGCCCACACCCGAGGAGGAAGAATTTCAATAGAGGGGGGAGACAGAATCAGATCTCTCTGCCAAGAGCAAGACCACCAACACCTAGGCAACCAAGACCAATCCCACCGGTCCAAATCCTTCGACCACCTGTACAACAGCAACTACCACCCCAACCTCTCATTCCGCCACTACCCCCACCACCTGTTGTGAACCAAGCGGTCAGTGTTATTAGCTTGGAGGCTAAAGGGAAGGCGAAGGTAGAAGAATCAGCTCGAGAGAAGCACAAAGGAAAAGCGAAGGTAGAAGAAGTGGATGCTATGGGAATGAAGCATGCGAGGCACGAGGAAGCATCTCAAAGAGAACAGGAGATGAAAGGAAAGGCCGAGTCTAGCAAGCAAGCAGCTAAACTGCGGTGGAAGATAGACATCATGGACTTCTCACTAGGTGAGTGTGCAAAACCCTATGACTTAGTTCAGGATGTGTTAATGCAGGGCTCGAAGATAACTTGGCCCCAATTACTCTACCTTGCACCCAGAATGAGGAGGCAATAGACAAAAAATGGTAAGTACCATGAAATCAAGGCCCAGGATAGCTGGGGCTATCTCTGGAAGGGATCTCGACGACATCCTTCCAACCATGGACGCTCTCATCAAGGGGCAACAAATTTCAAACATCTACATAGATGGTGGCGCACAAATATGCGTCATAAGTGAAAAGATGATGCACCATCTAGGTCTAGAGGTAAGTAGGTTGACACCCTGTCAGCGAAGATGGCAAACAATGTAAGAGTGAAATGCGTGGGCATTGTAAATGCGGTCAAAGTAAAACCATTCAATATAGAAGTGGAGGTATACATCTTCGTCATGCCACACAAAGGGGAGGGCTACCCCATCATTTTTGAGAGGCCTTGGCTTATGGCTATGGAAGCTAAACAGTACTGGAGCACCGGGATGATCCAGATGAAGGATGCTAAAGGGAAGTCCATACTCCACGACATGCGGACTAGAAAGCAGCGCAACATGATCTTGGAGGCTTCAGAAGATGAGTCCACCAGTGACTAATCGTCTACCTCAGGAGAAGAGACGACCACCACCGACGGAAGTGACAGTAGCATCGAAGTAATGGGAGTCATTCTTAAAGACCCAAACAGATTGACACAATCTGAAACAACCTCGACAAACCAAGAGGGATCATCAGGTATGCAGTCCTTGGAGGATGCAGGTAAGATACAAAAAATGCTCTCAAATGAGTTAACCAATGAAGAAAGGACCGAGTACGTCTCCATGCTAGGTAACTTGACTACTTTGTTCATTGATGGCTATGATAAGATCATAGGAATTATAGTAGTACAACACCACATAAAGCTCAAGGAAGGCAGTAAACCCGTAGTACAAAAGCTCAGAAGACTTGGAGTAATCCAACAAGAGGCATTGCTTAAAGAAGTGAGAAGTTTGCTACAAGCAGGTTTCATCTACCCTGTCAAAGACTCAGAATGGGTCTCCCCAGTAGTAGTCACGCCAAAAAAAAATGGTAAGTGGAGAGTATAGGTGGATTATAAACCTCTCAATGCATCCACAAAGAGGGACCACTTTCCCCCCCCATTCCAAGATGAAATACTCAATGAAGTGGCAGGTCACAAGCGATACACAGTATGCGATGGATACCTAGGATACTTCCAAATTAGCATTGCGGAGGAGGATCAGAAGAAGACAACCTTCATCACACCTTGGGGATGTTTTGCCTATAGAGTGATGCCGTTTGGCCTCATTAACGCCCCGCCCACATTTAAACGCTATGTGACTTTTGTTTTCTAACCCTACTTTGAAACATCAATACGAGTTTTCATAGATGATTTTTGCATTTATAGCTCACGAGGCCTTCATTTAAGCAAAGTCTATGATGGCTTAACCAGGCTTCAAACCTTGGGTGGACAACTCAACGTGGACAAGTGTCACATTGGTGAGAGCAAAGTCACTCTCCTTGGTCATGTAATTTCAGCAAAAGGGATCAAGGCTGACCCTAGCAAGATTCAGGCCCTGGTGTCTTTATCGTCACCCACCACCGCCAAGCAGCTAGTTTCTTTCCTTCAGAAGGTAAGATACTTAAGCACTTTCATTCACCTGCTATCTCAAGTGGTCCTTCTCCTACAACAACTCACCCAGAAGGATGTCTTCTCATGGAGTGAAGAGAATGAACAGCAGTTTATTGAGGTAAAGCAAATCCTAGCTAAGATTCCCACTATTTCACCTCCTAGGTGGGACGATCCATTTTATGTGAACCCTAGTGTGGGAAGTGATACACTTGGAGCAGTGCTAATGAAAAAGGACCCCAAAACGTCTTTCATGCGTCCTATTTACTTTTCTAGTCGTGTCATGACCCTGTCAGAAAATGGATTTACCTAAGTAGAACACATGGTTCTGGCACTAATTTTTGCTACCACAAAGTTCCGCTCCTATCTCCTTCCTAGACCCTTTGTAATCCTGACAATGAAGGAGGTTTTTCCATATGTAATGCGACACATGGATGTCTCATCTAGGATCTCAAAGTGGTTAATTAGACTACAAGAGTCTGACTACACCATGCAAGTAGAAAACTCCATCGGGGCTAGTTTAGCGGGAATTCTCACTCATCGCCCTTATGAGAAGAAACTGAAGGTCAACATGGAAGCAAAGGAAGAAACACCAATGGTAGAAAGTCCTAGGCTAGAAAGAGCTCACTCTCTTCTCTTTGACGGAGCATACAAGAGAACAATGGACTAGTCTGCAGACAATAGGCATAGTCATTTTCAATGAACGGCAAGAAAGAGTATTCTCCATTGGGCAGTTATTACACTCCCACTCCAACAATGAAGTAGAATATGCAGCCCTAATTCTTGGGTTGGAACAATGTATTTCATGAGGAATTCGGTGCCTAAATGTGTTTGGCGATGCTTTGCTTTTGATAAGGCAGATAAATGGCACCTGGGATTGTAAAAATCAGGTTTTACTTGGTCAACTTCGCCAAGTTAAGGACCTTCTAAAGAAGTTTGAAGCACTGAAACTATTCCATGTTCCCACAACAGAAAATCAAGAGGCAGATGCTCTAGGTAAATAAAGAATACAAGACGTTCCCGTAGGGGCGATCAAACTAAATCTACCCCTCTTCCAAGGTAGTGATGCTATGCCTGATGTCATCAGCTTTCTAGATATAGGAGAATGTCCAGCAGGACACACCAAAGGCCAAAAATAGTGGCTGGTAAGTAAGGCTACTAGGTACCGCCTTGTAAACGACCACTTGTATTGTAAGGGCAAGGATCAAATTCTCAGGAGGGTGCAACCTCCAGTGAAATCATAGAGGTAATTTCAAGTTGCCATGATGGCATATGCGGCAGTCATTTTGCTCTAGATATCACCAGTAGGAAGATTCTACAAGCACGATACTTTTGGCCTAGTTTGAATAAGGATGTACACCATTGGTGTAAAACATGCAAGTCTTGTAAGGTGTCCAGTGATCGCACGTTAACCTTTAAGCCACAAACTCCTATCATCTCATATGGTCCTTTTGAGAAATGGGGAATAGATGCAATCAGTCCTTTACCAAGGGCCCAATCAGGTAGACTATACATCATAGTGGGTGTAGACTACATGACTCGATGGGCAGAAGTAATAGCCACCACTCTCATTACAACCCAAGAGGTGGCAAAGTTCATTCTTGAGCATATTGTTTGCCTTTTTGGCACTACTCTTGAGATAATATCAGATAGAGGACCAGGATTCAGAGGTGATTTGGTGGGAGAATTGATGAATAAGTTAGGCATCACATGTTGGCATTCCACACCATACTATCCACAATGCAATGGTCTGGTAGAGAAGGTAAATAGAATGATTTGCAAAATCATCACAAAAAAGGTGAACAATCACACAAGGGACTGGGATAAACATCTCATGGCAGCTCTTTGGGCCTACAGAACAACGTTCTGAACATCACTTGCTGCTTTTGGTTCAGATTCTATCTCTTTGGTGGTGTCCTTACCTGCCGGTAATGGTGGTGGGCTTGGAATAGGATTAACCTATTGTTTTGTAGGTGGTGAAGTGGGTCGGGGAGACTCGTAACCTTGTTCATGTTGTGCCTCTTCCATTCCCATTTCCTCAGCTTGTGTCTGGTCCTCCGAATCTTTTGATTTTCTTGCCTCTTCTTGGGCTTCTTTCATCTTTAGGAATTCTACTTCTTGATACATTTTTTACAAGACTCTGTTGGATCTTCAGCTTCTTTTGTGGTGTGATGCTTTGTCCTTGGGCCTTTAAGTCCACTAGGTACCCATTTTTCTGGGTCCTTTCCTTGTGCTTTTCGATTGTACTGGTAGGTGTGTTTTCTCTTTCAAAACGGACTTGCTTTTGCACAGGCTCTTCATGGTGTGCGGCCACATCTTTTCTCTTCAACTCTTCTCTTCTTGCCCTCTTTTCCTTATTATATGAGCTGTCGCTGCTGTGTCTTTCTGGCGAGATTTTAGCTAACTCTTCATCAGATCTGTAGGATCTCTTGGCTGATTTTGTAGCGCAAGGAGATGGTTATGATGACAATATCCACGTGTTTTGGTCTGGGGTAGGTGGTAGGTTGTCGGCCATGCCGATGGCATGGTACACAATCCTTGTCAAGACTTCTGGCACACCTAGGTAAGCAATCTTCCCTTCTTTCTTTGTGCCTTTCACAGTGGTCAGGACATATTGGGCGTGGTCCACCGTTTGCCTTGTTGTTGACTTGAGAACTTGTGTGAAAGTGGTGGCAAGCACGTGATTTGGGGTGGTGTACCCCCGAGGGATTCACCATGGAAAACTTACCGCACCACGTAAGTGCAAGGGACGGGGTTTTTTTTTACAAGTTACATAAGTGTATAAGCTAGGGGCAGGCCCCCAATAATAGGGGAGGGGGGTATCTTTATTATAAGGGGGGGTGGGGGGGGGGGGGGGGGGGAACCTTCCCAAGTTGATTACTTGCAATGATTGGTCAACGGTGTGCACTAGAACTCGGATGAATTTTGGGGAGGTTTTCTATTAGGTCACACATCAAATTTTGCATCAAGCCGGTCATAGAATAAGGGTTGATTTGGAGCAGGTCAAGGGTTGATTTACACCAGCTTTGGATGGGTCAGAATTGGACGAGTACCCAGAGTGCAGGATGATCAAGCACATAGTTTGAAAGTCAAACTAAGAACATTGAGGGTACATCTAGTTATCAATAGAAGTGGTTCCTTAGTACGTTGCCAGTCACCATGCTACACACTTTTTGACTAGAATACTTAGTTAGATTATGTGAGACCTAAATTTTATATGTAAGATAGGGGTATGATAGTTTTCTACATTGATTGTCGTATAAGCGTAGAAAGGGGGGTCATATTCCCTAATATGAGTCGTATATAGGGGTTTTAACAAATTTGTCCACTCGCAGGTGGCATACCGTTTTGTATACAGAGTGAATCCCCTGGTGGTGTACCTTGGTGGCCTTTTTGCCAAGAAGTGGAAATGCTAGTGGTATAACCGGGCTGGCTCTTCCACTTGCTTATGAATTATATCTGCAAAGGTGTTGTGGTGGTTTCTTTGGTGAATGTACCTACCGTTTTCTTGTCCCTTGCCCTCATGGTCATTCCTTCTGTGGGCAATTTGAGTGCTTCTACCACTATTTCTTTAGTTATTACCACTTTGACTTTATTTCCCTGCGTGTCAAAAATTCAAAGGTTCCATCTTCTTTAATAGTGGACAAAAGCTCGTAAGCTATTTGAAAATTCACACCACATGGCTCATGTTCATAAAAGTCTCTAAGTCCTAGCCTGCGGTTGTCTTCTTTGGTCTTAGGCTTCATGGCAACATCATATAATTCTTTCGTTAGGAGTTGCAACTCTACCTGATGTCCCTTCTCACTCTTGAATCTTCCAGTGAAGACTGTGGTGTGATGCTCTTCTAGTTGTTCTTTGGACAGATATGCTGCCTTGGCTGCTTTGACTGAATCTGGATCCAATTGGTATGCGGGTAGTTCCTGCAACGTTTTCTTTTGGTTGAGCTTCTGCTTGGCTCTCTTTGCTGCTTGCATGGCTCTTGTTCAGTGAATAGAGTGTCAAAGTTAGAAGATTTATCGGATTTTTCTTTGAAATGTCCTTTAGTCTGAAATGCTGACAATTTTGGTCCAATTTGCTTCAAATCAATTTTTGAACAAGCATAGATGCATAAAAACATGCAAGGAAAAAAACTGTAAAATCCAAACAAAGTTTTGCAACAAAAGTAAATAATCGCAACTATTTACAGCTAAGTAAATTTTTCAACATTTTGCAACTTGGCTTCACTGGCTTGAAGTATATACCAAATACATACTCTTAGTGAAATATGGGCTTATTTGGTTTCATAGGGTGAAAATGGTACCAGATTTTGGCTTGAGGTCTCTGAAACAGTAGATATAGTGGAAATTTGAGATTTTGAGCTCCAAATTGGTTCAAACTTGGCTAGTGGGCTTAACACATCATGTACTTTGGGTGTATGATGGCAAAGTATCAAAACTCCCCCAATTTGGCTAGAAAGTAAATAATCACGATTATTAACTTTTCTATCAAAATCAACATTTTTTGGTATAATTTGGTTCTAGGCATTGTCTGGACCTTGTGTATGAGATATGAGGTGATTTGGAACAAGAAATGTTGTCCATAACCCAAAAATTGGCTTGCAAAGACTTCTTTGTGTTTTCGTCAACTTTCCAAGTTATAGGTGATTTTTGGTATGTATACATGATACGTGAGGTGATGATACAATTTCCAAGCAAAAATAGTGCAAAAGTAAATAATTGCGATTATTTACAACAGTGACAAATCTTTTGCAAAGCTTACAAATATTTTGACCTAAAAACATTCTATATACCTAAAACAAGTCCTAAATTGAATTTGATCAAGTTTGATCATGCCGGCATCACTTTGTGCTTTGTCGACTCTGAAATCACCGTCTTCTATGACTACACTACCTGTTGAGTTGGTCAGTCAACTTTGAGGCTTTGGACTTGTCCACAACATAGTCGTGAAGCAACTCATCTAATTCTGGCTCATTTGGAGTCAATTTGACCCCATATGTCATAGTTGACGCTTTGTAGCCTTTGAGCTGTTTTCTGCTTTTTGAGGGCTTTGCTTGACTGGTTTCACTCAACCAATCATATACATTGTATATGAACCTCGTAGGCAAGCTGTCTGCGGAATCAGATCAGAATTCTGGTATTTTCCAAAAACCTAGCTTTTCTACTGGGGACCCCTTCGACCCCTGCCAAATGGTCAACTGATGATATAGAAGGGTTCTATTATTTTAGGGCATGCTACAGTTCAAATCCCATTTGATTTGGTCGAGCTGGTAGGCCGCTATGGTCAGTTTTTGGTCGCAAGTCTTCGTGCACTGCTCGGTTTCTAGGGTTTTTTCTAGGGGTTTAGACTAGCTACCGGCCATACAAAATGGATCATTAAAGAGTAAATAACTTACCCCTCAAGTCTCGTGTGAGATGGCACTGAAAACGGGCAATTGTAGACTCCAGAAAAGATGCGCAAAAGAGGTCGAAAAGCTCTCTCTGCAAAGGCCGCAACTGCAAATGAGGTGGTTTTAGCCTACCTTGGATATCTATACCCAGACTTCCCGAACCAATTTTCCCCAGATTCCCTCATTATTCCTACTAGGCCGTGAAATGTATGTTAGACTCAAAAATTTCCTTGATCGGATTCCTGTAGCTCATTCTGCAAGAATTTTGCAAAAGTAGGCTTGGCCGCTTAATTTAGGCTTCCTGCTTCCATCTTTTGATTGCATTGAAAATTTTTGTGCTTATTCACCTTGTCTTTTTTATCACCTTCGTGTCTTCCATTTTTCCATTTGAGCTTCCTCGCTATTTATTCTTAGTTTTTGACCCGTTTATTGAAAAGATAAAAAATAAATAACAAAATGCTCTAAAAAAGTAAAATTAAAATCCAATAACTAATAAAATCCATTGAAAAAAACAGCTTTATTGTTTTTTGTCGGATTTTTCTATTTTTGAGTCTCATTATCAATAAAAATGATGAAAAATACCCAAAAAAGGACTATTTTTTATGATTTTCTGATAGTATATACACTGTTTACACTCATCGAGAAGATATTATCAATAAAAATTTTCTTAATGATGAATTATAAGGGCATTATTAAATTTGCAAAAAAATCACACGTTAACATCGAACTTTTCCTTCGCTCTTCAAACATTGCCCTTAATTACTTAGTACTTAGTGCCCTTCCACCCCTCCTAGATGGCGTACTCCGGGATGACTGTGTGCATGGGTTGAACAATTGTGTCTATGCATAGTTGTGGTTGGGTCAATGCAATTCAAACCACTATGTTGTGCAAGAGATGGGTCTTCAGTAAATAACTCAATGGTTTCTGATGTCGAGGTTTGTTGCTAATGTCTTCCAAAGAGAAAAACTTATAGCTTGTGTGCTCTCTATTTGATTGTACCATCAGGATGCTTCAGCATGCTGATTGCTTGAGTTGTTGGTAGCACTTTTGACTGTTGTCTAGCTTTTTCTCGCCATCTATAGGTTGGTCTGCTTGGTGCTGTATAGGTGTGGTGGAGTCTTTTGAGACTTAACTCGTCATTGCTTGATTGGTTTTACGGTTTGTGGAGAAGATAGGTGCTTATTTTTCTTTCAAACCAATTTCATGTTAGGTTCCTTGTTTGGAGATGCTCGTCTCTATGTTTTTACCCTTGGAACCTTCTTCTGTTTTGTCCATGAAGTTTCAGGCACCCATATTTGAATCGGCTTCTCCTTAAGCTGTGCTTTTGGTACCCAAATTTTCATGACTCCTTGCATGCTACTTGTAGCATTTGCTTGTCGAGGGGATGGAGAAGATTGATAAGTTTGTGGTTTGGTCTGCTGATTCCTTCCTTTTCATTCCTCCTTGCTTGGCGCAATTCGAACAATGAGTTGCCCGCCTTAAGGTGATAGCTTTAGCTGATTTGTATCCCAATCTGGTAGTGCTTTGTATGTCCGCATCCACGGAATTCCAAGAATCATCATCTCATTTATGTGTTCATCCGGTAAGCATACAAATTGATGAGGGCATGAACATCCATGTATTATCACGTTCAAGTTGACTACTCCCAATGTTGGGGTTGGGTTCTTGTTTGCATCCTTTGATTGTCGCTATTCCTGTTGTCAATGCTTGAGTTGTTGCTTTCTTGTATGTTGAATAACTGACTACATTTACTCTAGCTCCTATGTTGACCAAAGCATTGGTGCTATGATTGTTGAGTTGTACGTTGATGTGTAGGTCCATTTTGTCTAATCATTCATTATCAGTTGAAACTACATCTTTAGGTAATTACCATTGTCGGTCATCTATTTCCAAAGTGTTGATGGGAATCGGTATTTGTTGATTCTTGAGAGAGTCTTTCCGTTTAAGCACCCAAATCCAAGCTTTCTCTTGGGCTTCATCAATAACCTGCTGTCGTTTAATCTTTCTTTGCTTGGTTGCATGTAGTCTTTCTAGAAATTCATTGGTTAGCGGTAAATTGTATTTCTTTAAAAGACATTCACTAATCCAATTAGCCATTGATTCACCATCTAGGGTGGACAATTTTACTGCTCCTCTTAGAGATACATCTTCAATGATAAATGGTCCGTTTTGCTTTTTCTTAAACTTGGGAATGTGTTGCTTAAAGGAATAGACTGAAACAAAGTCCCATTTCTTGAATATTTTTGTGATTAAGTGGGAATCAAGAAATTGTTTCTATTTTCGCTTTTGTGCATAGATGTGAGCTACAGCAGTTAGCCTTTGCTCATCTAGATTTTCTAAATCTTCAAGTCTTTCTGACAATTCATGTCCAGTCCACTCAATATTTGTTGCTAGTCTTAATGTCGGAATTAGAAATTCTATTGGTAGTATGGCATCAAGACCATAAACAAGGTCAAAGGGTGTAGCATTTAAAGCTGTTTTGAATGAAAGTCGATAACCCATAGTACAGTACGGAGATTCATTTCCCAGTCTGTCCTTCCTTAACTAACCACTTTAGTCAGCACCGAGCTAAGAATTTTATTCATATGCTCAGCTTGTCCGTTTGCTTGTGGGTGATAGGAAGCTGATTTGTTATGGATGACCATAAACTCGTTAAGCAAATATTGGATTACCTCATTGAGGAAATGAATTCCCCGATCACCGACAATTTCTATTGGCATTCATTATCTCGTGAATACATACTTATATAAGAATATCTCGTGAATACATACTCATATAAGAAGGCAACAGTAATTCTGGCATCATTATTTTCAGTTGCTTTAGCCTTGGCCCACGTGGTCAAATAGTCCGTAGCTATAATGATATATTGAGCTTGGGTTCTATAAGCAGGTGGCTGTATTGACCCAACAAAATCTATACCCCATTTTGCAAAAGCTCTAGCCCCCATGATTGTTCTTAAGGGAATGCTATCTACACGTGCTGGAATTTTTTCTCGTTGACAAGCATCACACCTTTGAACATATTATTTAACATCTACAGAAAGTGTTGACCACCATATGATGCCATCAAGATTGCTCTTGCGGTGGTCTCACTAGAAAAGTGATCTCCAGCTAATCCAGCATGTGCTTGTTCTATAATCGGAATATACTTGTTTTCATTTGCACAAAGACGCAAGTGTTGATCCTTACCTCTCCGATACAATTGGTTCCCAATAAGAGTATAGTCTCTTGCTTCAGTTTCCATTGCTCTTTGACGGCGTTTACTCATATCCTCAAGAAATGTTCGGCTTGATAAGTAAGTAGCTAGATAGTTACCCCACTTAGAAACAGGTGACATTTGAGACAATGTTACATGAGGTATGGGTGTTTGTTTTTGACATTGAGGACAATCCTTTTACAAAAGATTGAACATTGCTCCTCATAGTCGGCCAAAATACTCCAAGTCTCAAAATTCGTCGCATAGTTTGGTTTTTCGCAAAGTGAAATCCTACTATGGTAGCATGTGCTTGACTTAGGTAGTGTTGTTTTACTTCAGGATTAATGCATAAGAGCAATAATCCATCTTGATTTCTTTTGTATAGCCTACCAGCTACATAGCCCATTGCTCGATTAATCCGGTTGTGATAGGAAGTGTTATTTGTGAATCCACTTGAGCTATTTTCATCAATGACACAATGTTTTCCGACCATCAAGGTATCATCTCCACGGAGAACAAATAGGCATCTCGTAGATCATTGTCTACCCCTTTAGGTGATTCTCTTGAAACAATCCTTGACAAATGATCTGCTCTTTGATGTGTAGTGCCCTTTTTTACAACCACAATGAAATCAAATTCTGAAAAAATGGTGAACCATCTCACTGTTGACCAAGTACAACAAAGCTTGGTGGTCTATAAAGAACACAAACTTGTTGGCTAATAGGTAATGTTTATACCTTTTAGCGACATAGATCATTCTTAATCCTTCCCTTTCGGTGGTGGTGTAATTATTTTCTGCCATGTTCAATTGTTGGCTAGCATAAGAAATAGGAAAGTCAATTTTCCCGTCTTCTGGTTGAGCTAGTATAAAACCAATAGCAAAATTGGAAGCATCTACATGTACGTGGAATATCTTATTTCAATCTAGTTCTTTCAATATTGGAGCTGAGGTGAGAGATTGCTTAAACTTCATGAAGGATTCTTCACATGCCTCGGTCCACTCAAAGCGTGTAATCAAACTATACATGGGTTTTGCAATTACAGCATACATGTAGATGAACCGTCTGTGAAATCCACAATGCCCCATGAAGGCTTGAGTCCCCTTAACTGTTGTTGGTCTAGGCAAATTAGCAATGACATGAATTTTTTCAATATCAGTAGCTATGCCATTTTTCGACACTATTTGTCCAAGAAGTTTTCCTTGTCTACCCATGAATGTGCACTTTTCAAGATTTAAGCAAATTCCATAAAGCCTACATTTCCCGAATACCTTTTTGAGGTGTTCAAAATGATTAGCCCGGATTGATGAATGTACACATAGGTCATCCATATATACTTCTAAGAGTTTACTAAGATATTCTTTGAAAGCATGGATCATCAACCTTTGAAATGTGTCTGGAGCATTAGTTAACCCAAATGGCATAACCCAATAGGCAAAAATACCCCATTTTGTTGCAAAAGAAGTTTTATGTTGATCTATTGGGTCAATTTAAAAGTTGATTGTATCTCGAAAAGCCATCTAACAAACTATAAGCTTCTTTTCTTGCAGCTCGTTCTAAAACATGCTCAGGGATTGGAAGAGGAAAGTTATCTTTAATGATAGCTGCATTCAATTTTTTGAGATTAACACACACTCGTAATTTTCCATTCTTCTTGGGTATTGTCACAATTAAAGACACCCAATCTATGTGTCCAATTTTGTAAATGAATTCGGCTTCCTTTAGTTTTTCAATCTCTCCTTTTATCTTCCTGACAAATGTTTCATTATACATGTATGGCCTTTGTCTACATGGTTTCACATCATCTCTCATGGGTATGGTATGTTGACAGATTTCTGGATCAACACCCTTGAGATCCTTGCAAGACCAAACGAACATGTCTCAATATTCCTTCAACAAGCTCAATGAGAGATCTTCTTCATCTTCTGTTAGTCATTCACAATGTAAACAGGTCTAAGCTCTTCGCCTGGTTCAGCCAAGTCTATCTTTTTAGCGTTTTCAGGCCCTTCATAGGACTCTCCCTATTTTCGTAGTTCCCTAACAAGCTGTTTGACTATGATTTTTTAATCTTGGAGAGTATACTTTTTGTAATGGGATGGAACTCTCATTACATCTCTACCATCCTCTTTTGTGGTTTCCATTCCGGTTGTATATATCTCTTTTAGAGCTTTTTTCAACTCTTGAATTTTTTTTTTCCGCTCGACTCGGGTCATGAGTGGTTTCTTATCCTGTGGGTTTGCTTGAGTATCCTTCCTTGATTTTCTTGATGTTTTAGAAATTTCTAAATTTTTGTTTGAAGGATATCTTCCAGTGATTTTATCTTTGACACAATCATTTGTCTATATCTGCATCAGGAATTGTGTTCTACTGGAGACTGATGGCATAGGTCGTGTTTTCATGTTTCTAGTGTCTCTTTTTTGTCTATACCATTTTTGTCTTCTTGATTTCTAGTTGGGAAAGTCAAAAAAAATTTCCTCCCCTCCTTTCAAGAGTAGCTTAGGTCTCATATGTTCTTTTTCTGACGCCGAAGTTTCTGAGGTAGCTGAGTGTTCATCTAACTCATTGGTTGCATCGTAATAAAGGTCTGAAAAGACCTGTTGAGCTTTCATCAAGTCCTTGGGTTCCTCATCTTCGTCTTCAATGTTGTGGATTGAAATCATTTGGATGGGAATTATGTTGTAGCCATCCTCATCGCAAAACTGAGTAGGAATACACATATTCACACATACATCCATTGTTGCTAAAATTTGAGTCCACTCGAATGGCTCAAACAAATGCTCTGGAAAGGGTTCAGGTACGTAGGCTTCATTTGTGCAGTCCCTTTCTAGGATACATTCTTCTCGTTTTAAACTCCCATCTTCTGAAGCTCCACACATCCAAATAGGAGTGTATTTGTTTACCCAAGATGGAAGCTTAGTTTCAGTCGAAGAGACTGAATCAAAATCTTGTATGGGTGTTTTCAATACATCTCTATAAGTGTGAACTTTTAGATTTACTCTTGTTATAGATCACACTTGCTTCAAGTACACATAATTGTTTCCCCAATATTGGATAAGCTATACCTGTCGCATGAAGGGTCTTCCCAATATGATTTCATAATTGAGTTTTTTCCCAAAGTCTACTATGGCAAAGGTGTGTTGATATTCAATTCCAGAGGAATTGACTGTAACCTTTTCAAGCAGCCCTAATGGTCTCTCAATGTGTCTGTCAGTCAATTGCAATTTCATTCGAGTTTGCCTAATGGCTGGTTGTCCCTAGGATTCCCATACTGGTTTCGTGGCTATGGCTATGCCTACTCCACTATCGCGTATTGACATGGTTTCAATGTCATTATATTTCACTAGAAGGGTGGTGTTTCCTTCTTCCCCTTCGTAATATTCTTCGACTTTGTTCATGGGAACAGATCAAATCTCTTTGTTGTCCATTTCATTTTTCAATTTTTCTAAATTTTTGGATATTAACCCCGTTATCCCGACCTTCTCTAGGGTTTTCTGCAGATCATTCCATAAGTATGATCTGAGTTTTAACAGTTCTCCCAAGGTAAGAGTGCATTGGATGGGTGTAGACATGATTGAATGAATGTTGTCTACATCTAGGTCTGTTCAGCTCTTTTTACTTGAATGGTCTTACACACTATGGATTCATCTTCGTTATCTCCCATGTAAGAAGGTAATATTTCCAAGGTCAATGGTTTTGACATTCTTGAAGCTTCAGATCCGCAATCCTCATACAAGGATTGTACATCCATATTCATATCAGAAGATAGGTTATCCAACCAGACTCCCTCATAGGAGCCGACTTTACAGTTAGGCTCCCATCTTTGATCTCTCTAACTTTTTTCCTTAAGTGTCCTGGCCAATCTTCTTCTACGAATGGAATTCCGTCTAAGGAATCTTTGCTATCCGCCGACACTATACGTTATGGTTCTTTTGTTTCAAGATGGGGTTCTGCCACCACATCGGGTTTTTCTTTTGTTTCTCTTAACACAAGCTCCTCAGGTTTTGTGATACTTTCAATATTGCGTTTTTGTTTTTCTAGCATTTCTTGCGTGATTCTTACCAAATTTTGGTAAGCCTCCAGCTTAGCTGCTTCCATGTCTAGAGAAGGATAGTTTTTTCATTTGTTTTCCATGTTTTGGCCTGCTTGGTAGGCTTCCAACGCGACATTGATAGGCCCAAAAAATTTATCAACCAGAATGGATCCTCCAGATTTCATGGTTGTTTTCTTGATTTCACTTCGAGTTTCTTTCAACTTTTCCTAGAATAACTTTTTTGCTTTCTCCTTGATTTCAACCCATTGTTTTTTTTTTCTCATCTCATATCTTTTGCTTCTGCTTCTTTTGATTCTTTGAGAGGAAACTTTCGTATTTTTCGAATCATCAGAGGAGTTGTGTTTCTTTTTCTTGGCCTGGGTGTAGTGATAACCTTGATTGGAACAATTGGTTCACTCTCTGATGAGCTACTGGGTATCACTTGGACTACAATTACTACTGTTATACCCTTGTTTAAAAGATTTTTAGGACAATCTTACAAAAAGTGTCCTCCCTTTTTGCAACATTGTATGCAATAGGCTTCAACTGGTTTGAGGTTTTTGTCAGGCTCTGGACATTCATTTTTCCAATGATCATCGGCACCATAGTTATGACAGTTTCTTGTTCTTGGCTTAATTGTGGGTATTACCATGGGAGGTCTTACACCTTGATTAGCTACATAGTACATTGGTGTGAGCTCTGGTGGAGCATAAGTCACATTTTCTTCCATTGGTGGTGGATATGAATTATACCAATCTCCTTCTACCGTTACTGTAGATGGACTAGGCTCCACATAGGGTGTAAGAGGCACTAATGCTTGTTCATCTATGACTCCTTCGGAGTGCATGTACTTTTTTACAAGTACTGCATTATGTCCTGGGTAAGGAGGTCATATTAGGCTGATATCTCTACATGGGTTGTCCTTGTGGCCTCATGGGCACATACTGAACATTCCCATCATACTTTGTTCTGAAGTAGCACTCGTGGGTCTCATGGTTGGTCCATTTACGCTCAATTGCACACCATTTTTGTGGCCTAATTGGTTGTCCCTGTTGAGGTATCCCTTGTCCTGGCCCCCTCATAGGTACTTTTTTTTGCATGTTGTTCATCATGTTTTTCATCCTTTTGAGCACATCTTCTATGGTTGAAAGTGGTGTTGCAGCAGCCATTCCCACTTGTGTTGGTTTAGTGGATGTTGTTTTCTTGCTTTGGTTATCCTTAGGGACATCTTCTTCATTAAAAATATCACAATTGTCCCCTAAGTCAATACCATCTGAGACACACTCTTCTAGGGTTGTATGCTTTTTACTATAGAGTATAGTATAAGGTTCTTTGTTTAGCAGTCCCTCTAGAAACAAAGATACAAGTCGTTCTTCTGTAGGTATCTCTAGCCCTGGGGATATGGCAATGTATTGTTTCATTCGTGTTGCACAATCCCTAACAGACTCACCATCTTTATGTTTAAAGCTGTAGATTTGAGCTTTGGTATTATGCTTGATCCCCATTTTGAAACAAGCAGCTACAAATCATTAAGCTGATGTGTCCAAGTCCATGATTGACCTTGATGGAATGTTTTGGAACCATGTCAATACTTTTCCTTCTAATGTCATTCCAAACCCCTCGAATTGAGTATGAAAATTGAATATACATTCTGCTCTTAGCACTTGCTTAAAGCTTGCTAAGTGGTCGTATGGATCTCTTGATCCACTATATTTTCTAACTCATTTCTAAAAATCAGCTGGTCTGACGCGTCTGTTTGGTTCAACTCCCGATCTCCTGGTAGCTGGTCCTGTTCCGAGTCCTTCAAACCAGTCTGTTGAAAATAGTGACTCATGTCGCCCTGGACTGGCCTTAGTGTCACCCAGTTTTCTATGTGATGAGGTGGTTTCTGGTTTCTTCACATTACTCTCAGAAGATCTCTCACGGTGCTCATCTCTTGGAATTGTTTTTGGTCCTTGTCCCAATATCCAATCCCTTATGGAATACCCTTGGTATTTGGTTTGCTCTACCTCCTCAAGAGTCATCATAACAAAGTTGTTGTTATAACAATCCCTAAATAGGTAGGCTGGTAGGTCTGCTGATCCCTTATCTTTGATCTCAAAGATATAAATGATCTTCAACATTGCTAGTTGTCTTGGTTTGGCATGCGAAGTCCATAAAAGATCTCTTATATTTCTATCTTTCCAACAATAGACTCCGTACGATTCTCCGTACTAAGCCGTTTTAGAGGCTTCAAATCTACTTGATCGTATCCCTTGAATTCTAAAGTTGGTGATCCCTCTTTTGTTGACATATCTCGGATTATAGTGTTTACTTCTAACCCCCATTTGTCTACCACATCAGGGTTTTTGACCTGTACATACTGAGTTTTGTTTCTATCCATGTACATTTTTCCTTGTTTGTTTGTCCTAATCTCTTCTTCAAACACAATAGCATGGTCATCAATGCGCATAACATACTCCTCGTTAGGGTCGAAGTAAACCTGGGCTCCATGGCAGTTAGTCTTGTAAAAGGAGAGTATATGCTTATAGCGCATTGTCGTTCCGATTTTCGAGTGAGTCGAGTAAGAAGACATTTAAGATGTTGAATCTGAAAAAGTTTCTGAGACTTCTTCAAGAATTGTGTGAAAGGAATTTCCTTGATTCACACTGTCTTCGGTGGATACCTTACTGGAAGTTTCTCCAAGTATGCCCTCATTTCCTAGGACATGACCAGATCTAAGGTTCATATAGACTTATGAAGCCCTGGATAGAGTACTTACCTTTGGAGTGACCTGTCGTGAATTTCCACTTGACTTGATTGCAATCTCTGCTAAATTACCGATTCCTCGTCTGCAATCTGATTCCTATACAAATTTGTATCAGGTTATCTATTCTTCTATAAAGACCGTAGAGTTTTTGCTAACACTTGTGATGGGTCTATGTGCATCACTTCAAATTAATCTATGGGAGTCAAAAATTGACTTTCAGATTCGACTTTAGCAAATATCAAAGGTTTAATCTGCAACTTGAAAGTTGAGTGAGCATGCACCAATTTGGATCCGATTGAGCCCAAAATTGCCCGGTGGCTTTGTATGATGTTGGTCTAACACTTTGTTCAAGTTCAAAAGTCAAAACTGGTGTCCATGGGTAGCAGTAGTAAATAATCACGATTATTTACTTTTGTTAGTTTTTTGTACTTTTTGGATTGGTTTGGCAAGGATACAACTTGTTAAAGTCACTGGAAAAGTTTCAATAAGTTTGCATAAAATCTGATCAAGTTTATCAACTGTTTTGTGTCTGAAGACTCTGATTTCAAGAATCTGGCTTAAGTCTCACTTTTATGATCCAAATTTCACCAAAATTGATTTGTGAAGTCTATTTGATATGCTTGACCTTGTGGTATACTCAAATGTGCAAAATCATCAAGTCTTAAAGCAGATGTAAATAATCGTGATTATTTACTACTACGAATTTTTTTCAACTTTTTGTCCCAACTTTGACACAGATCTGCTAAGCACCTCAATTTAAGGTCAGTAGCCAAGTTTTATCAAGTTTGGACAATTTTTTGTCAAATGGTCATCAATTTTCTGTCCGTAGACTATCTTTGCAAATTTGGTCACAATTTTCAATCCAGTGATCCAAATCTTACCAAATTTGGTTTGCGGGCTTATTACAACATGGAAAAACTAGTAGTATGCTGACTTGATCAAATAAGTTAAAAAATGGGGCAGATATAAATAATCATGATTATTTACTTTTGGTAACTTTTTTGCATCTTTTTGGTCAACTGAGCATGTACACATGTTTATCACATCAATATAAAGCCTATGAATCAATTTTCAACAAGTTTGAACAAATGTTTTTCTATTTTACACTTAAGATTCAAAAAGTCAATACAAACTTTAGTTTTTACCTAGTTTTTTGCTATTTTACTGATCCAAATCTTTTGGGCCTTTACAAAAGTTGTTTGCACACATGCAATGAGTCAATGGTATGAACCTTGGTCAATTTGGAGAAGACAATTAATAATTGTGATTATTAGCTTTAGGCTTGAAATGAACACTTTTTTGCAATTTTTTCAAAGACGGTCTTTACATGAGCTATTTTAAGCCTATGAATCAAGTCAAAACTTAATTTGGCCTAAATGTCAAGAAGAAGTAAATAATCTAAGTTGAAATTTTTACCTCGAAGTGTCCTTGAGCTTACCAATTAGTTTAGAAAACTTTTAAGTTTACTCTCCAGTCGGATTGAGTGGTTTCGAGTCTTTTTGAGCTATTTCTAGCTGTAGACCTGAACTTCTGTAACTTCCAATAATAACTCACACTTGATTCTTTGAGAGAGAGCAATGTTCTAAAATACACCTCGGATCCTACTTACCCTACTCCTAGATTCTCATGCAATGGGGTTGTGAAAAGTGTCCACAAACACTTGTTTTCTTGTTTTTTACGGTTTTCAAAGCCATGGTCTTAAGACTTGTCTTGCCTTTCAATTATTCTCCAAATCCTAATCTAAATCTACAATCCTAAAATTCTAAAGGCACTCGACAAGTACGATCACTTCCAAGCTACCTCTACATAGCAAAAGATGACAATCTTAAGCTATGCGGTTTCTAAAAAGAAAGTTTTACTCTAGGTGAACCTAGGGAAGTTAATGGACAACTACAGAAGACGCTCGTGTTTTTCCTAGTTTAGGTCTTTTCGATCCCTGACAATGGTGCTAAATGTGGAACGCATATCAAACCTCACCATCCTATCTTATTCTAGTATTAGCGAGAACCATGATTAATTTGTCAATCAATGGGATGAAGCTGACTCAACTAGTGCATAGAGGCTACAAGAGGTAGTTAATCTCTTGGAAAACAACTAAGAACTCGCATCTAACTCAAGCTACACTCAAGTGACTGAAATCACCAAAAGCCAGTCGCTCATCCACAAACAAATCACATCCGTTACAACATCAAATGACATCCAAACATAGTGACATGTTTACAAGACCTAAGCACACATGCTTAGGGTGTCAAAACCCACTTTAGGTCAAGTTTCAAAATTGCAATTATTAACAGTAGTGGATTTTTTACCTAGTCTTTTTTGACCCAGAATGCATCCAAATGCTTAGCAATGATGTCCGAATACCCTGCCTACGCTTAGTATTTTATTTGAGAGAGTAAATTCCTAGTTATGATGAAATTAGGCCTCAGGTCGGCAACGCGTACGTCAACCGTTAGAGCTCTTACCTGCGGTTGTAATGCAACAAATACGACTGCAATGTGACAACTGGGAAGGGAATAGGAAGCGCGAGAAGGAGAGGAGTGAGCTCTATTAGCTCACGTTGTGTATTTCATTATCCAAAACTTACAAAAATTGGCTTTATACCTTAGTCAAGGTTTTTGGTGGTCAAAACTAATAATGTGGGAGTTCTACCAAAGATGGGTAATGAAAAGCTGATACAATATGGAAGCTTGTAGCCACAGCTCATTAATTACAGATTTATCCGAGAAAATAGGAGTTACAATATTCTTGATTTATCAAAATAATAAGTGTTTTACAAAGAGAACTCCAAAAAATGGTACCCGTGTTAGCTTTATGCTAACAACCCACTACACGCAAAAGCAAAATACATATTGAGTACTAACAAGGAATGCAAAGAGAGGAGGTGCCTCAAAAAAAGAAAGAAGCTCGATATTACTCTGTCCTTCATTTTTTTAGTAAAGTTTTATGCGTTAGATGGAAGAGGAATAACTCACTACATGAACAAGTGCTTATTATTAAAGTTGTTCATAAAGATTTTATTTTGTCCAAGTTGCAACAATTGCATTGCAGCCTTCTAGGCCATGGAAAAATGAGCCCTCTCCCTTTGCACATTCCACCTCCTCTCTTCTAGAATTTTATAGCTTCTCTCTCTCTCTCTCTCTCTCTCTCTCTCTCTCTCTCTCTCTCTCTCTCTCTTTTTGTCAGGCTCTGGACATTCATTTTTCCAATGATCATTTGCACCACAGTTGTGACAACTTCCGGTTCTTGGCTTAATCATGGGTCTTACCATGGGAAGTCTGACACCTTGATTAGCTACATAATACATTGGTGCGAGCTCTAGAGGATCGTAAATCACGGTTGGTTCCATTGGTGGTGAATGTGAATCACGGTAAATCACGGATGATAAAGCCTCTCTCTCTCTCTCTCTCTCTCTCTCTCTCTCTCTCTCTCTCTCTCTCTCTCTCTCTCTCTCTCTCAAATCCCTTATAGCCCTCCTTTTAGCTTCGAGAAAAAGGCAGCTAGGGTACTTCACTATATCTTGAGAGTAGTTTTGTCCTCTATTTTGGAATATCTCATGTTATGTATTATCTTAGATTTGACAAGAATACTAAAATGGTCATTAAAATGGAGGTCATATGTAATAGGACTATTTTTCCAAGTTCTTAAAGCTGGAAAGAATGCAATAGGTTAGATCTTTAGTTGAATATTCTTTAAAAGATTGTTAAATAGTTTATGAGGTAGAGAGTATTAATCGTACACAAATGAGTTCAAGATATCAAGGGAGAAAATATATTCTCTTCACAAAGTCAAAATTGTTGGTTTCATCAATATCAATGTTTTATTTTCATGTGTTTTAGCTTAAAATACATGGAAAAGCCTAAAATAAGTTGAAAAACTTGTGGAGACCCAAAACTAGAGGTT
Source organism: Adiantum capillus-veneris (assembly GCF_014529385.1). Classification (NCBI taxonomy): domain Eukaryota; kingdom Viridiplantae; phylum Streptophyta; class Polypodiopsida; order Polypodiales; family Pteridaceae; genus Adiantum; species Adiantum capillus-veneris. The sequence goes on from NC_140932.1 coordinate 42,260,949, forward strand.
TTATGAGTTGCAACCTAAAAAATGTATTTTTAGCCAAAAGAAGAGGTTTTTTGTAATTTTGTCCTCGTTGCCTTGCTGACCAGACTCATTTTCGTCGTTTTGAGTACTTAGAAGTTTATATTGAGAGTTTTTATGACAAAACTTATGGCATAAACAAATTGTCAACAGCAGCAGACTAACCTACAAGCAGCAACAAATTAGCTTACAAACAGATATACATAGGTAACATCTCTTTTGTTTGATCTGATCAAGAAGTGATTATACTCTTTTATGATGATACAAAATTATATTCTCTAATTTGATTATGTTGAATTGGTTTCACGAGTATGTTCTTTTGGCTATTTTGTAGAGGTTGCAGAAATCAATGTGTGAAACGGGATCTGTGCAAGGTGTCATGATATTGAGATTATGATTGTGTTACAATTTGGACTACGTATGTTGTTGCCATACAGAGATCAAGAGTGTGATTGTTATTGAGATTGTGCACAAGATTGAGATTGAGATTGCGATTGTGATTGAGAGTGAGAGTGTGATTGAGATTGAGATTGAGATAGCTCGGGGGTGGTCAAGAGGTTATGAAACAAGCTAAGATCTTCCTATGATCAGTATCTTGTATCCATACAAACTCTTTATTTTATACATTTACTCTACATACTCTGTATATTCCTTGTTCATCAATCTATTTCGCTCTCTCATGTCGCGTCAGAAGTGGTAGTAGAGTGGTCCTGATTCTGCAACATCGATGAAAGATTACAAGAAACAATTGACAAAAGAAGAGAAAAGTGGACATAAATGATCAAAGGATATGAAGCAAAAAAGAACCAATGACAATGATGAGGACTCCGATGCGGGAGAAGTGGCCGTAAAATATTCATTTAAGAAGGCTAAGCTCAATGAGTTTTATGGAAAGAAAGACATGCAAAGATTTAGAATCGTGGATTGAAGAACCTGAAGATTTGGATTATGCTTTCAATATAGAGAACGAGACCACCAGACTTTCGAATGCTCGAGCAAAGTGTTCAATGAGGCAATATGTACCAAGATGGCTCAATTGGAGACTATTGACGATGCGGATGATAAAGGTAAGTCATCTAGCCCTTTTTTGTGATGCTTTATGCCTTTGGTACATCATTTAAAATATTTTGTGATCAAATTTATGCGTTAAATAAAAAACACAAAACTGAATTTCTTAATTGATTCGAATAGTAGACATTACTTCTTGTCCTTTGAATTGACTAAGAATTAAACTGAGAAATCAAAAGACTTGTGGATTTAACCTGTGGTAATAAAGTTTCATGAAATGACTAACTAAAATTCTATCTTTTTTCTTGAATAGTCAAAATCATAAAGGTAATTTTTATGTGATAGACATGGATGTGAATGATATGATTATTGGCATGGATTGGATGAATGAAAATCGCGTTTTGACTGATTGTAAAGAAAGAATAATGTTTTCTGAATCTTGTAATGAAGATACTCACACTCTTTATGGGGAAGAAAGAGATTCTAAATCTAGCTTTCGCCGTGAAATTCATAAGGTGACATGGAGAAGAGTGTGAGACTTTAATAACTTTTACAAACGGGCTAAAAGATGAACCTTAAAGAGGAAAGAAAAAAAAAACAAGATATGTGAAAAAGCTTCTTGATAAGCTCAAAGATGTTTTTCTTGATGACCTACCACATATTCCCCCTCCTTCCAACTATGAGGATAGAGTTAATTTTGATAAGGGGAGAATGCAATAGGACTATTTTCCCAAGTTCTTAAGAATTCAATAGGTTACATATTTTGTTGAATATGGTTTTAAAGATTGTTAAATAGTCTCTGAGATAGAGAGTATTAGTCGTACACAAATAAGTTTGAGATATCAAAGGAGAAAATATATTCTCTTCACAATACAATAAAGATGTATATAGTAATAGTTATTGAATAACATATCATTTGAATGTAGATTGTAAAGTAAACACGTAGTGAAAATTGTTGTTTTCATCAATATAACTGTTTTATCTTCATGTGTTTTAGCTTAAAATGCATGGATAAGCTTACAATAAGTTAAAAAAGTTGTGGACACCCAAAACTAGAGGTTTTATGAGTCGTGAACTAAAAAATGCATTTTCAGCCAAAAGAATAGTTTTTTTGCAATTTTGTTCGTGCTGCCTTGTAGACTTATTTCTGTCATTTTGACTACTTGGAAGTTGATATTTTGAGTTTTTATGACAAATTTATGGCATAAAAAATTGTCAGCAACAACAGGCTAACCGACAAGCAACAAGAGATTAGCTTACAGATAGATATACATAGGTAACATCTCTTTTGTTTGATCCAATCAAGAAGTGACTATACTCTTCTATGATGATACAAAATTATATTTTCTAATTTGATTATCATGTTTAATTGGTTGCAAAACTATATTCTTTTGGCTATTTTGTAGAGGTTGTAGTAATCAGTGTGTGAAACGAGATCTGTGCAAGGTGTCGTGATATTGAGATTGTGATCGTGTTACGATTCGGATTATGATTGTAGTTTCCATATAGAGATTGAGAGTGTGATTGTGATTAAGATTGAGACTGTGCGCAAGATTGAGATTGAGATTGCGATTGTGATTGAGAGTGAGAGTGTGATTGAGATTGACATTGAGATTGGGATAGGGAGGTTCTGAAACGCGCTATACTCTTCTTGTAATCATTATCTTGTATCCATATTGTTGAGCTTATATGTGAAGCTACTCAATATATGGATTCTCTATATATGGCACCCAGGTCCCCTCTCTATATACATCATCTCATCTTTGTATTCTACACACTTTGGGGTTCTATTTCGGTGCTCTCTCCTTCTCTCTCAACATGGTATTAGAGCTGTTTCTGCAAAATCGTTTTCATCAAAGAATTGATTTCATGAAGACAAACTTGATGATAATAAAAGATTTATGAGGACATGGTTGGTGATGTCATATTGATGACAACATGAAGAAATGTTTGGTGATGCCATATTGATGACAAGCTACACAACAGATTCATGGAGACACTTCTGATTACGAGCTAATCGATATCCTCAACACATACAAACTCTTTATTCCATATATTTACTATGTGTACTTTGTATATTCCTTATTCATCAATCTATTTTTCTCTCCCGTGTCACGTGACTGCATACAAAGCTAGCATTTGATGTGCCTGTGAAGATGTCTCATCAATTTTTGTCTCACGCTCATCTTGGAACAAATTGAAGCTTCATAACTTCCATGGAGTTTCAATTTATCAAAAGCACAAACTGTTGACGATGAAGGCATATTCTTGTGATTGTACAAGGATATTATAAGATGATACCAATGATGATGTACATATGTATGTATTCCATTTTCTTTTAAGGTCTTGATGGCACGTTGAAATAAGGCACAACATTTTCCAACTGAGACCATTCAGACATGAATGTAGATACTTTCTATTATAGTGACTTGATGTCATTGTTGGCTATATTACCTTAGGGGTGCATCTAATTAAGGGAGAAGAATCTACATATGAAGGTTGTTCAATTCAAAGGGAGGAAAGAGAGGTGTGATGAGATGAGAGTAGGTGTGTTTTGAAGGTGTTCAAGGAAAGTGGAAGCTATGTTCAACATCTATCAAAAACACATTGTGTACAAGAGGTTGTTTAATCCACTCCCCTTTCATATTTTGTTTTTGCCTGCTCCCATAATCATGTAAACCAATCAAGAATTTCTATTACCCTTAATCTTCAAGTTTCTGATGCTTTTTCCCAAAGAATTAGTCATGTCTTATCATTTACTACTGTTCATGTAAGTGACAATTGTTCTTTTGCCTTTGAATGCTTAGTTTTTATGTTTTATTTCCCAATTTTGAAGCCTAAAAATAGGTGATGACTTAGTCTTTGCTTGCAGGAAGTTCAAAGTTCATCTCATTGTGGGTAGGTTTTATGTGTTGGCACAGCTAATTAACAATTTGTTGTTGTTGCAAATGGTACAACATTTGTGTGACGAGACATGGGAGCACAACAAACTGAATAATATAAATTGCAAGTAGATAGAGGAAATTAGAGATCTATATTGATGTAAATTCATGGGTACAAGAAGAGCGTAGCTCATGTCAAACCTCCCGACCACTCCCGAGTAGTCTCACTCTCAATCTCGTGCACATTTCTCAATCTCAATCGGACTCTAATTCTCACTCTCAATCACACTCTCATTCTTATTCACAATCATAATCTCAAGGCACCATCACAGTCGAATAGCTTCTTTTTGAGTATGAGGGTTTTCTTCTTCATGAAAAGTGGCTATTTTCGGACCCAGCTCCAATCTTTTAACAAAGTGGCCCAAAATAGGCTCAAAAAGAGGTGTCCTACATACAAACACATAAGAACCACTGTGACAGGATGGAAACACACACAACGCCTCTATAATGACCCGACACACACTCTTGGGATGATACACACACACACACTATGAGGCACCACTCGGTTTACACAACCCACCTGGCCGAGACAGGGAACACATCGATGGAGTGAGAGGAGAGAGACTACCCATTTTCCTGCTCAACACATAGACACACACACACAAAAAAAACTTAGCTAGCCCAAAAGAGGAATATTTCTGATGTTTAGATACAATTGATCTTGGGCCAACACCAATGGGACAAATAGCTCACACAATATGGATGAAATATGCTAGATACAATCACAAATTTGAACAGAGGCTTTGCTCACAGGAGAAACTTACACAGCCAAAACATCAGAGAAAAGTGAGGAATTTGGAAAAATGGATAGCGTCAATGCGTCCGGAGCGGCCAAAAACCCCAGTCAAAACATCAGAGAAAAGTGAGGAATTTGGAAAAATGGATAGCGTCAATGCGTCTGGAGCGGCCAAAAACCCCAGTCTACAATATCAAAGCGCTCAAATCCGACCTCAGATGAGCAGTTTATGACCAAAACAAGCTGCAAAAACAACAAACATTGAGTTGTGGATGTTCCTCCTCTCTATGTTTTGATGGTATTTTTCTCAAGTTTTTCAGTGTCCACACTTCACTTTATTCCTTGGGCAACTTTGGTGTTTTAGTTGACCTCAAACGGACCCCGAACATGCAAAAAGCTGACCACACAGTGCATTTTTGTTACCTTTTTGCATCATCTGCACACCTAACAACCAGCTAGCTCTGGAGAATGGGAAATTATTTATTGGATGCACCATGCATGTGTATGTACATATACACAATCACTTCTTCCAAAAAAATCCTGACATAATTTTCCCACCCTCTAACCTGCTAGATCATTCATGATCAGCAGTAGCAAAAAGAGATATGAGACTCACTGCATCACAGGTCTCGTCATCCCTCACATACATTAATTTTTCTACAGATAGCTTATCTTGCTCCACCTTCATTAATCTAGCATGATACAAATGCCATAATGGTTTTTCGTAGCTCTGGATTCTCAACTGTCTCTTCCCAAATGCTTGACATCTATTGCAAGACCTACACCAATGGTGAACATCCTTGTGCAAACTAGGCCATACATACCCCTCTTGCAAGGTCTTATGCAAGGTGATCTTTAGAGCAAAATGTCCACCACATGCACCTTCATGATTCTCTTCTAGCACTTTATAAAGCTCCTCCCGCCAAGGTACATGTCTCAATATGAGATCATCCCCTTTCATGTACAAGACATCACCAATCAATTTGTACCTGGATGCTCTACACACAAAACCATACTTCTTAGACTTGTGAATGTACTTCGGAATGATTCCTGCTAGCAAAAACTCCTCTTCTTGAGCCAAACTTTCCCGGACATGATAAAGAGGTAAATTGTTCCTCAACACAAATAGCTCCCAAATCATGCTTTGAGATGCTTCATGTGCCTCTCCATTTAAAGCACGTTCAATGTGTCTGATGCTCCATGCTTCAAACTTTTTTAACAGGCCTTTAATTTTGAAACATATGTCCTTCAATGAGGTGTTCTTGCTTTTCCACACACCCAACACTTGCTTCAGATCTAACAAGGCATCACCTTTTATGCTCAACCTTCTAATCCCATTCTTCAAATAAATATGTAATCCGGATTCCAAAGTAGAAAATTCAGTCTCATTGTTACTATGCGCATCCAATTTGAACCCTCTCTTGCATACTAGCTTCCCCTTTGATCATAAAGTGTTATACCTCTTGAAGCCGCATCATGGATTTTTCTATATGAGCCATCAAAGAACAACACATGTGCATTGTTGATATGTGGCACTTCTTCAACTACCCTTCTCACCACCTCTTCCTTAACAAGAAGGGGATTCTCCTTGTAAGTTAACAAATCAGCTAGGGTAGCTCTTGTACTATTTGCCACTAAAAAAGAGAACTCAAACTCTTGCAGCTCAATTACCCATTTCTTGACCACATTTGACATGCTAGTGCCATTAATTAACTATGGCAAAAATGTGTAACTCATTAAGAAAACAAAAGGTCGTGGTAGCAAGTAATGTCGAAATTGTCGACAAGTAAATATTGCACTGGCCATCACTAGCTCTACTTCCGAGAATTTTCTCTCTTCTACCAACTTCACTCAACTTGCACAATACACTGGCCTCATATAATGGCTGCCCTTCCCCTTTTGCAATAGTATGGCTCCAATGGAATCATCCCCTACTGATGGATTTACATAAAACGCTTGCTCCCAATCAGGAGCCTGCATGGCTGACAACCCCCTAACACCTCTTGAAACACTTCTTCACACTTGTCATCCCATTGCAATGGATCATGATTTTCCACTTGTTGCAATGGATAAAGGAGTTGTGAAGACAATGGAATAAACCGTGCCATGTACATTAGGAGATTTCGGAGGTCTTTTGGAGGGCCTTTTGGAAGAGAGAGGAAAATAAGCTCCTCCAATGAGAGAAGAGCCTACGTTACGTAGAAAAATAGATTGATATTAACAAAAATATAAAAGGTGTCCCTCTCCTCATTTAATAATCTAGTGGTCCTTGAAGATGATCACTCTCTTTCATTTAATGTGAACACCTTTTTCAGAAGGTAGATGCGGTGCATTTGATACGGCTTACGTCATCACTAGAATTCAAAAAGTTACAAAACTATCAAGTGGTGGAAGATTTTGAAACTTTTGATACTGTCAATGCGTCCGGAACGCCCCAATATCCTAGAAATGAATGTCCAATTGCCTAGCTCCGACATCCAAAGAGGCAAAGAATGTCAAAAACCCCTAAAAGAACATTTTACTAACGGCGCGCCAGGGGGCATTCCAAAATTTTGGAATGCCTCATCGCGCGCCGTTAGTAAAAAGCCCCTTTTTTCCTCTTTTAGAGAGCTTTTTGAGAGGAAAATGTCAAAAAATCTCTAAAAAGGCCTCCATCTATCACATAGGGTTTTTCTTCATCATCTTAGCCTTAGAGATCATAATTTCGGGTCTATAAGAGTGAGCACGCACACCCATTGTTACAGTTCTACAAAGTGCATTTTGATCACACACACACACACACACACACAGACATACAAATATAACATACACACAAACACACACAGACACAAATATAACATACACACACACAGACAGACACACACAGAGACACACACACTCACAAACACACAAACACACAAATATAACATACACACATAGACACACACAAACACAAAGAGCCCTTCTCTCTCTCTCTCTCTCTCTCTCTCTCTATACTATAGGCGCGCGTAGAGAGGCACAACCGGTGTGCATGTCTCTATGCGCGCCTTTAGTACTGTGCATCCACCAATGTATGTGTTTATGTGTGAGTGTTATAGAGAGAGGAAGTAAGGCGGGGGAAAGACGGAGAGAGAGAGAGAGAGAGAGAGAGAGAGAGAGAGTCTTTCTGTTACCTTATACTAATGGCGCGAGGAGGTGTTTTTTGAGGTCAAAACATGCTCCACGCGCGCCGTTAGTAATGGGAGTCTCTCACTCTCTCTCTCTCTTTAAATATGCTAAGCTATAGAGAAGAGAGAGAGAGAGAGAGAGAGAGAGAGAGAGAGAGAGAGAGAGAGAGAGATGGTGGTGCAAAAGTGCAATAGAGAAACATGGGTAGGCTTTCTTGAAAGATAATTTCCAAAAATCACTAAAAGGAGCTTTGTACTAACGCGCGCAGAGGGGCATTCTAGCATTTTAGAATGCCTCCTCGCGCGCCTTAAGTAAAAAGCCCATTTTTTGGGGTTTTTTGACATTTTTTGCCTCTCCGGATGTCGGAATGAGACAAGTACACATTCGTTTATAGGGTATTTTGGCGTTCCGGATGTATTGGTGGTGTCAAAAGCCTCAAAATCTATCACTATTTGACAGTTTGTGACTTTTCAACTTTTAGTGATGACGTAAGCTACCTTGAATGCGCCGCACCTGCCTCCTGAAAAAGATGCTCACATTAAATAAAAAAGTGACCGTTTTCAAGGACGATTGGGAATATAAATCTACTTTTTAAAGTGTCTGGTTGTCCTTTTGGACGTACTCACAAGGTGCAAGTGCATTTTAAAAAAAGTTTCTAGAGAGAGAAATACAATTTCTTACAAGGCCCTCCAAATGACCTACGAAATTTTCTAATGCTTCACTTTGGGTATAAAGGTTGTTAATTGCTTTGTACTCATAGGTGATGGAAGAAGAATAGTAGACTTAACCTTGTTTGGATCAGCCGCCGCAATGCCATTTTCTGACACCATATGTCCTAATAACTTCACCTTTGGCTGTGCTAGATGAAATTTCTTTGGATTTAGTTGTTCTCCACATCATCATATCAAGCCAATACTATCTGTAGCTTCTCATGGTGTTCAGCCCTATTGCTGTAGACACAGAAGTCGTCCATAAAAGATTTAACACAACTATCAATGAATGGTTCTAATACCCAATTTGCTTTCTCTTATAGAATGATGGTCCATTTGACAACCCAAATGGAAATATCGTGTAACAAAAACAACCACATGGTGTAATGAAAGTTGTCGTTGTTTGGTCTTTAAGAGAAATTGTCAATTGAAAATAGCATGAAAAACCATCACACACATTGGACCTCTCATAACCTGCCAGACTAAATCCAAGATCTGATCGATGAATGGAAGAGGATATGGGTTCTTCTTAGTGCCTGCATTTAAGGGCCTAAAATCTACAAAAATCCTCCACTTTCCATCCTTCTTTGGGCTGACTACTACTGGACTCGCCCATTCTATGGTTTCCACTGGGACTATGAACCATGCCTTCAATAACTTGTCCACCTCTTCCCGCAAGGCTTCCATCTGCTCTTGGCACATCCTTCTTAGCCTTTGTCGCACTTACTTAGCACCTTTTTTCATCTCTATATGCATCTCTTCTACTTCGAACCCTCTAATCTCTTCATATGAAGTAATGAACAAATCAGGAAAACTAGCCAACATGTGCAAATAAATCTCCTTCTCCATAGCTGAGAGGTCTCCACTGATCATTTGTGTCATTAATTCTTGCTTCTTTGACAATTCAACCTTGGTTTGCATCAGCCCTTCATAAGGCCCTTCACTTTCATCTTCAATCTCATTTGCAAATGCAACTAAACCAGACTTCTAGATTTCTTTGTCCATCAAAAGAAATGCAACATCAACATCCTCATCACTCCTGGTAGTACTATCATTGTCCTCATGTGGAATAGTCTTCATCACTAGACTCATCTTCATCTTCATAAATCTCTTCCAATACTTTCCTTGTGTCCATATTATATAGCTTCTTGGCACCTGTCTTTCCATAGAGGCTAATCATACCATGTCGCCAATCTTGAACAACTCCCACTGCACGTAACCATGGTCTTCCCAGTATAGTAGGATATGCTCCCAACCCTGCTGACATCAAATGAAAATCAACCACCACCTTTGCATCATAAGCCTCCACTTGTAAGCTCTTTACAACACCTAAATATTTTACTTTTTGATGGTTTGCCAATCTGATCCGGAAGCCTGACACCCCAGTCACCGTAAGACCCATCTTCTCAACACATGAGTGTGTTATGACACATATTTGGGCTCCGCCATCAACATAACCTTGTCCCAACTTTTGTCTTTTGTGCCACACATCTACTATTGGGAAATTGTCTGGTAGCTCATCCATCACCAACACCTTCAGTGAACCTCTCTGTGGTTCTTTCTCCATTGGGTTAACCATCCTCTTCCACTCTCGCTTTAGCTTAGCCACCATCTCTATAAGCTGCCCAAAAGTAACATTTTCTTTCTTGCTTGTCAGATCCTCCTTCAAAGTCATAGCTTAATTGCCCATCCCCTAGAAGAAAATCTGAAACATGAAACTTGTGACAAGCCTTTCTTTTCCTCTTGGCCTTGACATCCTCGCCTTCACGGTTATTTCCCATCTTCTTACTAGGACCTGGGGCACTTCTTCCTTCCTTATCCTGTATGGTACTCTTCCCAATAGGCATCACCAATGTATCCTCCAACTTTGCTGCTTCTCCAAGGTAACCACACTTATCACTTTGGTCTTTCCCTTTTTCTCTTGGGTTAATCCACTAGTTCCTTCTTCTCCCTTAATCTCAATGCCATAATCATTTCACCTAGTTAGCACCTGTCTTGGCAATGGATATGTCTCCCCCCATCCTTGGTATATTATCACATTGCGGGCTGATGTGGCCCAACTCTCCGCAATTATAATACGGGGGTGTCTGCCTCTAGTCTCTACCATTGCTTTGTCCAACACCATTCTTGGGTCTTTCTTCACCTCCTCGCTGATTTGCAAACTTCCCCCGACCTCAATTATTTCCTACATTACCTAGCATGTTTAGGCTAAGATTCTTTATTAAATCTACCACTTTCCTCATGTCTTGCCTTAGCCCATCCTTTTGCACTATTGTAGTGACCATTGCTGGTATAACTTGAGGAGTAACAGAAACCATAGTTCATGATGAACCCTTGGCATGCGACCTTGCAAAGAATCCATAGTCTTTGCCCATGAGGTCTGAGTTTTAGCCTATGGATTCTTTGCAAGGTCGCATGCCAAAGGCTCATCCGTGAATGAGTGGTTTCTCTTACTCCTCAAGTTATGCCAGCAGTGGTCACTACAGCAATGCAAGATGATGGGCTAAGGCAAGACATGAGGCAAGTGGTAGATTTAGTGAAGAATCTCAGCCTAAACATTCTAGGTAATGTGGGAAATAATCGAGGTTGGGAGAAGTTTGCAAATCATCCAGGAGGTGAAGAAAGACCCAAGAATGGTCTTGGACAAAGCAATGGTAGAGTCTGGAGGAAGACACCCACGTGTTAGAATTGTAGAGGTTGGGACACATCAGCCCGCAATGTAAGTAAGATACCAAGGATGGGGGGAGACATGTATCCATTGCCAAGACAAGTGCTAACAAGGTCAAATGATTATGGCATTGAGATTAAGGGAGACTCATTTTTTGCAGTTTCCACACTTCACTTTATTCCTTGGCCACCTTTAGCCTTTTAATTGACCTCAAACGGACCTCAAACAGGCCAAAAGCTGACCACACAGTGCATTTTTCTTACATTTTTGCATCATCCGCACACCTGACACTCTTTTTTTTCCAATAATGCTTCCCACAATTCGTGAAGTGGCCCCCAATTACAGTTCTCATGATAAAATTTTTGCATAATTATCACAAGAAAAACATCCGCGTTGTGTCCGTACTTATCCACGTGCAAGTCTTGACCCCATTCGATCTCCTCACGCCACTAGATGCCATCTGACGCACCTGCTTACCTGACGCAGATAGCTTCCTCGAGAATTTTTATGTGCTACCAACTCCTCATTATTATAGAAAAAACACACTGTACTGGTGATAATAAAAATCGATGTACTATGTGCACGTTGTCGTACCTGTACACATTTGGGCCCTACGCAAGCACCTCACTCTGGAGAATGGGAAATTCTTTATTTGATGCACCATGCATGTGTATGTATATATGTGCAATCACTTCTTCCAAAAAACTCATGAGATTGCTAAAATACATCCCACATATGCGAGTTAGCCAATTTAGAAACTTTATTTATTCTTGGTCATTTTCAACGAGCCGCAGCTCCCAAACCGTTGAGAATTTTGCTCGAGACTGTCCGATATCGTGTGATGCATTGTATCCTGCTCAATTTGGCCAAAAATTTCCCTGTAAGTTGTCAATTTCTACAAAACAGCGTAAAATAGCAATCTATGGGCTGAAACAAGCTTCAAAATGAAGAAATCTGAGAAAAGTGAAATAAGAAATATTTTTCTTTGTATTTAGGGCTATAATCCCTACCCATTAAACTTTTCTAAATTTTGACCTTAGCACCCTGAAACTTGACTCCCGAAAGATGTCCCGATTCAAAATTTAAAACTTCACGAAAACGATTAGAATAAAACCCTACACTATTGAAAAAGGCTGAAATGAACAAACTTTTCTCAAAACAAAATATATACCAAAAACTTTACAAAATAAGTCCTATTACAATTTGAAGCTAGGAAAGCAAATTATGAAGTGGGCGCTAGGGCTGCAGGAGTTTGAGTTTGAGTTCAAGATCAACCATACTAGTAGGTACCACTTAGCCGATGTTTGGTCAACAAGGGTGTTGATTTGCTAGATTATCCAAGGGTGGTACAAGATAAAGTTAAAGAGGAGAAAGACTTGGAAATAGCTTTTACAATGTGGCTTGATGGAGCACATTAGAGACTATTGCAAAAAGCAAGTGGCGGTGTGTTGATACACGAGCTACTGGGCAAAGTTGTCTTTTTGAGAGCTTACAATCTAGAGGATGTCCACACGAACAATGAGGTAAAGTATGTTACTCTTCATTTGGGTCGAAGTAGTGCATAGAGTTTGGCATTTTCAGGTTGGAGGTGAAAGTTGATGCATTGTTAGTCGTGAAGAAGCTCTTGGGCGAATGGCAGGTAAAGCAAGCTTCTTTGAAGCATTGGTTTTTTTCCATTAAGAAGTTGCTAAAGTTTTTCAAAGAGGTTGAATTCAAGCATGAAAAAAGAAAGTAGAGCCAAGAGGCAAACTAGCTAGCAAGTAGCAAAGTAGAAGTGCATGCGGCAACTCTATATGTATCCCCAACCACTTATGTAGGCAGGGAAACTTTGAAGGAGATAGAGGATTTTCTAAGCACAAGAAAATATGTACAAAAGGCTTGTTTAAGTTTTAAAGGAGAAAGATTGTGTAAAAGGCTTGAAAATTTACATTGGTAGGTGAAGACGTGATGACCTATGTTCAAGATGGAGTGCTGAGAAAATTACCTTACAGAGAGGAGACTGGCATGGTGTTGGAGCAATGTCAGGAGAAAAGAAAACACCAAGGTAGAGATTGTTTTAAGTTTTGGTGTGTGGTTGAACATGAATGTTCAAGAAGAAGGTTGCGCAATGATGGTGCACCAAAACTGGTGGATTCTAGAAGTGGTGCCAAGCAGTGCTAAGGGTGCTTACAAGTGCAACGGAAATAAATGATTAAGGGGTTTTTCTGGCCAAAAGGGCTCCAAAAAGGGCCAATCAAGACAAAATATTATCATATTTTTCTATCATAAATCTAGAGATGCACACAAAATCAACAATAATGAAGCTTAGTACTAGAATAAACATTAAATAGGAAATCTTAACACAAAAATAAGGTAGTTGATTTGGCATAGACACCATAGAAGACACAAAGAATTAGAAAAATATCATATGATTGTGACTTGAACAAGAACTTCAAAATTGTAAAGTCCACATGCCCATTATAGGACTAAAAAATATAACTACATGAATTAAGGCTCATCCCAAATTCACCTTTAAAGGAAAGTGCAAGGTATATACTCATTGTATTCATCCACCAGACAATGTATCCATTAGATCCATCATGCATAGTATTAAATACATACTATTGCATCCCCACCAACGTTGCTAGTGCTCAACACTAGGTGTATGACTAGGTACTAACATATTCTCCCGCACACCAATAGAATGCACACATATACACAAATGTTTTCACGTTGGAGAGGGGGAATGGGAGAACATGCTCGGCACAAACACAAGGGCCTCTTTATAGATCAGGGTATTCACAGCATCCCTATCCTAATAGAAAACACCTTCAAATAAACACTTTACACTAGCAGACCACCGCCTGCTCAATTTTCACTACTCACACGCTCCACAAACCACCACACAAGGTACACCTTCTACCACTGCCTACATCCACCCTTACACAGGCACACAACCACTCAATCTCACTCTCTCACACAAAACACCGTCGGTCCAGGTGGCACACACTTCCACACAGCCGGCACCGAGGAGAAACATGAAAGCAGGAGAAAGAGAAGGGGGGGAAGGGGAAACAACAGCAAGGGGAGGCAACTGTGGCTTGATTGCATTTCAAAGAACATGTACACTAACTTCTATTTCCATCACCATGGCCATTTTCAAGCAAAAGTTACAAAGGGGCTAGCTTACTAGAGAACTCCACTTTGCACACTTCAAACGACACCAAAAAGGCCATGAAAAAGCCCCTAATTTGATTAATTTTTTACTTTTATGGTGGGCTTTTAATTTGGGAATTTACATTTTAATTGGTCCACCTGGCACCTTGAATTGGCTTTTTTGGGAAACGCGGCACCGCCTTGCTCTATCTGCTCTCTTTTTCTCTCTTTTGCACTTGGGGGGGGGGGGGGGGGGGGGGGGTGAGTCCTCATCTCTTAAAAACTCTAGCCCCAAGGGCCGCGGGCACGCACCCTTGCTTAGGTACTTCCACGTCAGCAGGCTATCTTCACGAGTGCACCACGCCTTCTCACTGCCACACGGGCATGCCATTACGTTGCCCCGCCCTGCCCCTCGCCAAAACCGTCGCAGACAATGCCGTGCATGACCACCGCCACCAACGCAGCACCAACACGCAACGTCCTCCATAGCTTACCCTTCAAGGGAGCTCCTCTTCTCTCACACACACACCTAATGAGGCTCACGGGCTAGGCTAAATGGCCCACTTCTGTCACCCCTGACATGGCATGTGGATCAATTCCGACGCCACGTGGCCATTGCTGGCCCATGGCCTTCAAAACCCTTGAAAATTTGAAAAAGATCCCCATTTTAACATTAAAAAAATCCTCTTTTTGGCCTTCCTTTACCCGGTCCCCATATCTTGCCCATGAGCTGGAAGGTCGAGCCGCTAAGCCATGCAAAATCTTCACCGCACCGGTCTGGAACCGTAAAAATCTTGCCGCCTTCAGATCCTTTTGAATGTGCTATTCGAGGCCGCAAAAGAACAGGAAAAACATTAGCCAATTCTTCTCTTGGCATTGCCTCCCGACTTCATTCAGTTGCATCTAGCTGTCCAAGTATCTGATTGACGCATCACTAATTTTTTATAGCTCCACATGATGCACACTATCACCAAGAACCTTGACGAGGCCCAAAAGATGCTAGATGGCACACCCTTCACTGTAGCCAAGTGGGCTCAGACCCGGCTCCCTAAAAATCCTCAACTGATCATAACTTGCTATTTCGAGCTTTGATTTGCAATCCGAGAAGACAGGCATGCTCCACAACTGGCGCACTACACATGTATATACTGACATCAGCCCGGGCCACCTATCCCCAACTGCCCTGTTCGTCGGGGATCTGCTACATACTCCAGCTTTAAACTTCAGTATCTTGCACACCGGAGCTCCATTTGACGAGTCGTGTGGACCGTCTTCTAGAGCACACTGAAGAATACATTTCAGGACACTGACTTGGCATTTTGAACACCTTCATCTGCCATCCCACCTGGACCATCCTACAACACTTTTGGCCTAAAAAGCCGCTCTAAGCATACATTCCCGCTATCCTTTGGCTGCCTAAGGCCTTGGCACCTACCCTAGCCTTCTACACTGCCCTCGACTACTGCCTCTCCCTAGCATAGACCATCTTTTAGCTTCGACCAACTTTGGCTGCACCATCATTGCCTAGCCCCCTCGTCGAACATTTATGTTCAACCAAAAGCATATGTACAAAACTTTGAAACTAGCACACCAAACTGATGATTAAAAGCACTTGCAAAACCATAATTGTATGTACAAACTATGTACAAAAGCTTTGTCTCCTTTCTCTCACACTCTGCATGTTCTAGGTAGGTTGCCCACCCCCTTTGACGACAATTTACTGCACTTCAGGTACTAACTCCCTCTCAAAATACAGCTTGAGCTGCACACCATTCACCCTCTAAGAAGCTACCCATTTGCTCTTACCAGCTGATACATGTAATAGAACTAATTTTTGAAGTTCTTAAAGTCGAAAAGAATGTAGTAGGCAATATCTTTCGTTAAGCACGATTTGAAAGATTGTTGAATAGTCTATTAGATAGAGCTTATATGAATGAGTTTAAATATTAAAAGAGAAAATATATTATCTTCCTTTTAAATAATACATAATAGACATATTTCATAAAGGTTAATGAATAACAGATAGTCTGTCTATGAACAGTATGATAAAAACGTAGTTGAGATTTTTATTAATATCAATGATTTATATTTATGTGTTTTAGCTTAAACTCCATGGGTAGGGTAAAAATAAGTTAAAAAAGTAGTGGAGACCCAAAAAATAGGGTTTTTATGAGTCTCAACCTAAAAAATGCATTTTCAGCCAAAGAAAGACGTTTTTCGCAATTCTGGCTACGATGCCTTGTAGACCAGACCCGTTCCTGTCATTTTGAGTATCTGGAAGGCTATGTTCTGAGTTCGTTTGATGAGGTTTTGACATAAACAAATTGCCAACAGTAACAGGATAACCTACAAGCAGCAACATGTTAGCTTACAAACAGATATACACAGGTAATATCTCTAATGTTTGATCCAATCAAGAAGTGATTATACTCTTTTATGATGATACAAAATGATGTTTTGAATTTGATTATCATGTTGATTTGGTTGCACAGAGTATGTTCTTTTGGCTATTTTGTAGACGATGCAAAAACCAATGTTTGAAACAGGATCTATGCAAGGTGTCATGATATTGGGATTGTGATGGTGTTGCGATTCCGATTATGATCGTTGTTGCCATCAAGAGAATGAGATTGAGAGTGTGATTGTGATTGAGATTGAGAGTGAGAGTGTGATTGAGATTGAGATTGTGCACAAGATTGAGATTGAGAGTGAGAGTGAGAGTGTGATTGAGATAGCTCGGGGGTGGTCGGGAGGTTATGAAAAGAGCTATGCTCTTCTTGTAATGATTACTTTGTATCCATATAGACTCTTTATTTCGATCTGTTTACTCTGCGTACTATGTATATTCTTTGTTCATTATCAATGTATTTTGCTCTCCCGTGTCGCGTCACAAGTGGTATCAGAGCAGTTTCAATTCTGCGACATCAATAAAAAAATGCGAGAAATGATGGACAAAAGCAAAAGATAAAAGTGGACGTAAATGATCAAAGGAGAAGAAGCAAAAAAAGAATCGATGATGATGATGAGGACTTCGAAGCGGGAGAGACGATAGTCAAATAATTCTTCAAGAAGGCTAAGCTCAATGATTTTGATGGCATACGAAAGACATGCAAAGCTTTAGAAGCGTGGATTGAAGAACTCAAAGATATGGATTATGCTTTCAATATAGAGTACAAGACCACCAGAGTTTCGAATGCTGGAGCAAAGTGACCGATAAGGCAATACCTATCAAGATGGCTCAATTGGAGACTATTGGCGATGTGGACAATAAAGGTAAGTCATCTAGCCCTTCTTTGTGATACTTTATGCCTTTGGTACGTCCTTTGACAGCTTCTATGATCGAATTTATGCGTAAAAGTTGAGATTTAAATGTGAATTCGTTAATTGATTCGGATAGTATTCATTGCTTCTTATCGTCTAAATTGACTGGGAAATTAAACCTGAAATTAAACTGAGAAATCAAGAGACATGTGGACTTATTTAGTGATAATAAAAGTTTCACGAAAGAATTAATTTTTTAAAAAAAATTGTCTTTTTCTTTGAATAATGATAATCATAAGGGCGAATTTTTTTATATCATACACATGGGTGCATGATGTAATTATTGATATGGTTTGGGTGACTGAAAAATTACATTTTGATTGATTCTGAAGAAAAAAAAAAAAAAAAGGAAGAAAATCTAGAGTATGTGGAAAAGCTTCTTGATGAGTTTAACGATGTTTTTCCTGATGACCCGTCCGTTATATCTCTTTCTATATCATTATGTTGAGCTATATATAGAGATACTATATATGTTGAGCTATATATAGTATCTCTATAAATAGCTCAACACATTAAACCATGTGATTGACCGATATCCAGGATCTGAACCGTACTCTAGGGTCCCTTACAAATTCAACATAGATGAGCTTTTGTGAAAAAATGTGACACAAACGAGGAATAAATGGGATGTGTCTTACGTCAAGAGGAGAGAGTTGTGGGGGATTATGAGTTTAGAAAGTTGAGAAGACATGAAGTGCATTATCCTATACATGATTTGAAACTAGGAGCTGGTGTTCATGTGTTGAAGCATTAGCGTCATTTATTGCTTGGTGTGAAATTTGAATTAAGGACTGATCATCCGAGCTTAAAATATAGTTTCACTTAGCCATTACTTAATTATACGTAGAAGCGGTGAGTTCAACTACTGTGTGAGTATGATTTTAATCTAAAATATTTTGCTAGAAAAGAGACAAGATTACCATTACCTTGAGTAAAAGGCCAATACATAATATCATTTATGTGGTCTATAGTGATTTGATTGATTAAGTTGGATATGAAGTGAATAATGATTGTTTCTACTCTAACATTATCTCTTGTCTAAGTCCTTGTGTGAGACAGATGTTTGAGAAGAAATTTTGTTTACATAAGGATTATTTGTATTATCATGATTGCTTATGTGTGTTTGTAAATTCCTCTTTGAAATATCAAATTTTGTGAGAATGCCAACAAAATATATTTATTTTGATAATTTTGTTCTAAAGAAACGATATGAAGGCAGCACTAGAAACCAATTTGATTGTAGAGTTAGACAACTTAGAAGTAGGATTCTTCTTATCATGTAAAAGATTCCTCTTAGATTGCATTTGATGTTTTGTATGTTGAAAACCCCTCTTTCCAACTCTGAGGACAGAGTTAATTTTGATAAGGGGAGAATGTAATAGGACTAATTTTTGAAGTTCTTAAAGTCGAAAAGAATGTAGTAGGCAATATCTTTCGTTTAGCACGATTTGAAAGATTGTTGAATAGTCTATTAGATAGAACTTATATGAATGAGTTTAAGATATTAAAAGAGAAAATATATTATCTTCTTTTTAAATAATACATAATAGACATATTTCATAAAGGTTAATAAATAATAGATAGTCTGTCTATGAATAGTATGATAAAAACGTAGTTAAAATTGAGATTTTTATCAATATCAATGATTTATATTTATGTGTTTTAGCTTAAAATGCATGGACAGGGTTAAAATAAGTTGAAAAAGTAGTGGAGATCCAAAAAATAGGTTTTTTATGAGTTGCGACCTAAAAGTTACGTTTTCAGCCAAAGAAAGACGTTTTTTGCAATTATGTCTACGATGCCTTGTAGACCAGACCTGTTCCCGTCATTTTGAGTACCTGGAAGTCTATGTTCTGAGTTCGTTTAATCAATTTTTGACATAAAAAAATTGCCAACAGTAATAGGATAACCTACATGCAGCAACAGGTTAGCTTACAAACAGATATACACAGGTAATATCTCTATTTTTTGATCCAATCAAGAAGTGATTATACTCTTTTATGATGATACAAAATGATGTTTTGAATTTGATTATCATGTTGATTTGGTTGCACGGAGTATGTTCTTTTGGCTATTTTGTAGACGATGCAGAAACCAATGTGTGAAACAGGATCTGTGCAAGGTGTCATGATATTGGGATTGTGATGGTGTTGCGATTCCGATTATGATCGTTGTTGCCATCAAGAGATTGAGATTGAGAGTGTGATTGTGATTGAGATTGAGATTGAGAGTGAGAGCGTGATTGAGATTGCGATTGTGCACAAGATTGAGATTGAGAGTGAGCTAGAGTGAGAGTGTGATTGAGACAGCTTGGGGGTGGTCGGGAGGTTATGAAACGAGCTATGCTCTTCTTGTAATGATTACTTTGTATCCATATAGACTCTTTATTCTGCGTACTATGTATATTCTTTGTTCATTATCAATGTATTTCGCTCTCCCGTGTCGCGTTACATACATCCCATTCGGAAAGGCTTTCCGCACTTTATATGGATGTGTCCACTTCTTCTTGAACTTCTTTTGAAATGTGAAATGCAGGTAGCTTTTGTACTTCATGACTAGGTCTCCTTCCTGTACCTTCTTGTCCGGCAGGTTTTAATTGAACTTGGCAACCCAATTCTCCCTCTGCTTCACATAGTAGTCTGCCGCTGCCTCTTTGTCCATCTGCAAAGCCTCTAAACTGGCTATCCGATCTTGTAGAACCCCTTGTTGAGTGGCATTGACACGCCACATACCCTTCAAAGCACCTAGTTGTGCATGTACTGGCAACATAGCCTCCTTACCATAGACTAGCTCGAATGGAGTGAAGTTTGTAGCTACTTTATAGGATGTTCTATACGTCCACAGACACTTCTCTAGATTTGCTTCCCACTCAACTTCTTGCTTGTATACGTACTTTGTTAACATCTTAACGATTTGCCCATTGGCACTCTCGACTAGACCATTACATTGGGGGTGATAAGGCGAGGAAAACCGATGCTGAATCTTTAACTTTTCCACTAATGCACTCATGACCTTGCTTCTAAATCCCTGACCCCTATCATAAACTAACAACCATGGAACACAAAAACGGCAATAGATGTTATCAAGCACAAACTAAGTGGCACCACATTAGCATTTACTTCCTTCACTGCTTTGGCCTCGACACACTTTGTAAGGTAGTCAATGTCTACCACCATGTATTTCTTACCCCTTGTAGAATTTGGGAGAGGGCCTATGGCATCCGGACCCCACTTCTCAAAAGCACTTTGTGCGATGATGGTGCCCCGTGACTTGGCTACCAGTCGTCTTTCACCTATACTTTGACATTTGTGGCACGTCTTGCACAAGTAATGTACGTCCTTCACAATGGAAGGCCACCAAAAGCCTGCTCTAAGCACTCCAAATAGAACCTAGTCTTTGCCCTGATGCCCACTTTCTTCGTGGCATTGCTCCAACACCATTCTTATCTCCTCTTTGTACAACACCCTTCTAAGCACTCCATCACGCCCATAGTTAATGAGATCCTCACCCACCAGTGTGAATTTGCGGGCCTTTTGCACCACTCTTCTCTTTTGCACCTTGGATAAACTCTCTAAACATTTCCCTGTACTAAAGAAACCTTCAATCTCCTTTAGAGTCTCCCTACCTGCATAAGTGGCTGGGGCCACATATGGACCTTCAATATGCACCTGTACTTTGCTACTTGCTAGCTAATCTGCCTCTTGGTTCTATTCTCTCCTCACATGCTTGAATTGGATCTCTTCAAAAGACTTTAACATCTCTTGATGGAAAAGAACCAATGCTTTAAGGAAGCATGCTTTACCTGCCATTGGGCTAGTAGTTTCTTGACGACTAGCAACGCATCTCTCTTCACTATCAACCTTGAAATTCCAAACTCTATGCAATACTTTAAACCCAAATCCAGAGTGAGATACTCCACCTCGGTATTGGTGTGGACATCCTCTAGATCATACGCCTTCAAAAATATAGCTTTGTCGTGTGATTCGTGTATCACCACACCTCCTCCTGCCTTCTGTACTACCCTTCAATACGCTCCGTCGAACCACATTGTAAAAGCATCTTCCAAGTCGGGTTCCTCCTTAGCTTCATCTCGCACCACTCTTGGATAGGCCGGCAAATTGATGGCCTTGCTGACAAGAATGTAATAGGATTAGTCTTTGAAGTTCGTAAAGTCGAAAAGAATGTAGCAGAGCATATCTTTTGTTAACACGATTTGAAAGATTATTGAATAGTCTATTAAATAGAGCTTATACGAATGAGTTGAGATATTAAGAGAGAACATATATTACTTTTTTTTAAATAATACACTAAAGAAGGATTTGATAAAGATTAATGAATAACAGATAGTCTGTCTATGAACAGTAAAATTGAGATTTTTATTAATATTAATGTTTTATATTTATGTGTTTTAGCTTAAAATGCATGGGTAGGCTTAAAATAAGTTGTAAAAGTAGTGGAGACCCAAAAATAGAGCTTTTATGAGTCGCGACCTAAAAGTAGCGTTTTTAACCAAACAGAGATGTTTTTCGCAATTCTGTCCGCGTTGCCTTGTAGACTAGATCTATTCCCGTCGTTTTGAGTACCTGGATTGCTCTGTTCTGAGTTTGTTTGTAAACGTTATGATGAAAACAAACAGAAGGCAGCAGCAGTGTAGTGTACACAGGGACAGACAGACATACAACATCATACAGTTCTCCCTGCTATCAACCAAGAAGTGGATTGTTTCTTCATGGTAGAGTATGACAATTGAGATTATGAAGGTATATAATTATGTTTTTTTACTTTGATTATCATGTTGAATTGGTTGCACGAGTATGTTCTTTTGGCTATTTTGTAGGCGATGCAGAAATCAATGTGTGAAACAGGATCTGTGCAAAGTGTCATGATAGAAATCTAACCTTTACGGATCGCTTAGCGATCACGTTCTTATATTATTCTCGCAGGTATACTTGGTACGAAAATCGTGCAGGCTTTTCGAGGAAAAGAAGGATAAAAGCACGACGGGTGGTGCGTTTGGGGATCATTCACCATTCTCTCTTCTGCAAGTGCGAGTGCGAGTGCAAGTGAGATTGAGAGTGAGAGTGAGAGTGCGAGTGCGAGTGCGAGTGAGACGCTGCATGCAAGCGAACTGAAGCTCGGGGGTGGTCGGGAGGTTCGAGCTCCGTACAACGGAGTGCGCCCATATATTTTTCTCCTCTGTTGTATCAAAACTCTACAAAGATCTCTTTCTCTATCTTTTTCTATCGATCTCTATTGTTCGGTTCCCGTGACAATTGGTATCAGAGCAAGCGGTTGATTCTGGACATGGAAGGATACGAGAGGAGGATGAAGGAGCAAGAAGACCTGATTCGGTGACTATGAGAAGATCTGAAAATTGCAAATCGGGAGTGTGTTGAGACTCTGCGGGGCAAAGCAGCACGAGAGCTTGATATCTATGTACACCTTGATGGCCAACATGAAGGTGAAAACCATGCTAATCCACCTGGAAACAATAATCATCGTGGTGGCACTGGGGTACTGCCAAAAGAAACGATGACGATATGGGAGAAGCGACAACCAAATCATTCTTAACGAAGGCTAAGCTTAAAGAGTTTGATGGCATAAGAAAGATATTCGAAGATTTAGAAGCGTGGATTGAAGAACTCAAAGACTAGGATTATACTTTCAATATCGAGAACACGACCACGAGACTTTCGAATGCTCGAGCAAGGTGACCGATAAGACAATACGTACCAAGATGGCTCAATTGGAGACTTTTGGCGATGCGTACGATAAAGGTAAGTCATCTACCCCTTCTTTGTGATGTTTTATGTCTTTGATACGTCCTTTGAAAGCTTCTGTGAGATCAAATTTATGCGTAGAAGTTGAGATTAAAATTTGAATTTCTTAATTGATTTGGATAGTATTCATTGCTTCTTATCGTTTAAATTGATTGAGAAATTAAACTTGAAATTAAATCGAGAAGTTAAAAGACTTGTGGACTTAACTAGTGGTAATAATAGTTCCACGAAAGAGTTAGTAGAAAATTTGTTTTTTGTTTTTTTTTCTTTGAAGAGTCGAAATCATAAAGATGATTTCTATAACATAAACATTGATATGCATGATGTTATCATTGGTATCAATTAGATCATTGAAAATCATGTTTTGATTGATTGTTAAAAAAGAAAAATATATCTTTAATCATTTGATGATGATAAGTCACACTCTTTGTGGAAAGAAAGAGATTCTAAATCTAGTTTTGGCAATGGAATTGATAAGGTGACTTAGATAAGAGTGTGAGACGTTGCTTGTGTTTGCTAATGAGATTAAAGAGAATCTAGGGATAATCATAAAGACACAAATCGAGAATTTATAGAGGATCTCTTACATGAAGTTAAGGATGTGTTCCGGGACGATCTTCCTGGTATACCTCCGCCTAGAGCGGTAGACCATGCCAAAGATCTATATCCAGGAGCGACACCTTATTCCAGATCTCCATACAGGCTCAATATTGATGAGCTTAAAGAGCTCAAGATACAACTTGATGATCTTTTGAAAAAGGGTTTCATTAAACCTAGTGTATCTCCTTGGGGTAGTCCTGTGTTATTCCAAAAGAAAAAGGATGGTACATATAGGTTATGCATCGACTATATGGGATTAAACAAAAAGACCACTAAGAACAAATATCCTCTTCCTCACATAGATGAACTGCTTAGTCATTTGAGTGGTGCCACAATATTTTCAAAGGTTGATCTTCGTTCTGGCTACCATCAAATCCGTATTAAGGTCGAGGACATTCCAAAGATTTCTTTTCGTACACGTTATGGACATTATGAATTTAGAGTTCTTGCTTTTGGTTTGACTAATGCACCAACAACTTTCATGTGCTTAATGAATAATATTTTTCACCCGTATCTTGATGAATTCATTCTGGTATTCTTGGATAATATTTTTGTGTATTCTACGAATGAAGAAGATCATGCATTGCACTTAAAGAAAACATTTGAGGTTTTGTGTCAACATAAATTGTATGCCAAAGCAAGTAAGTGTACTTTTGCAAAGGATCAGATTGTGTATTTGGGAAGAGTGATTTCTAAAGAGGGGATTCACATTAACCTTGACAAAGTTAAGACTATTGTGGAGTGGCCAACATCAAAGTCATTAAGGGATGTGAGAAGCTTTATGGGTCTAGCACAATATGCGAGAGCACACATTAAAGATTTCTCTAAGATAGCAAGTCCTTTGACCAAATTGACCAAGAAAGACAAGGGTTTTGCGTGGACTTCTACCTGTGAGACTGCTTTTGAGACCTTGAAGGCTAAAATAGCAGAAAATTGTGTTTTGAAAGTTCCTGAGATGGGCAAACCATTTGTTGTGTCATGTGATGCTAGTGGTGAACAACTAGGGTGTGTTTTGACACAAGAAGGAAGAGTGGTTGCATATGAGTCTAGGAAATTAAGACGACATGAATTGAACTATGCAACACATGATCTAGAATTGCTTGCTGTTGTTCATGCATTGAAACATTGGCGTCATCTTTTGCTTGGTGTCAAATTTGAATTGCGTACTGATCATCAAAGTTTGAAGTATATTTTCACGCAGCCATTGTTAAACAACAGACAAAGGAGATGGATTGAATTGTTGGCTGAGTATGATTTTGACTTGAAGTATTTGTGTGGGAAAGAAAATAAAGTTGCAGATGCATTGAGTCGTAGGCCCATGTGTAATTTGTTGACTGTTGTGCGATCCAATTTGGTTGATGAGATACATACTGAAGTTGAAAACGATTCTTTTTACATGCCTATTTTGAAATTCTTGCGTGAGAATATTGGTGAGAGGTATGAGAACAGATTTCACTTGTATAAGGAAAATCTGTATTATTATGACCGCTTGTCTATTCCTACAAATTCTGCTTTCAAGAGTCAAATTTTGCATGAGTGTCATAATTCAACTTTTTTTGGTCATCCTGGATTGAATCAGACACATGAAAAGATTAAAAGTTCATTCTTTTTCCGCGTATGAAATTGGATGTTAAGAATTGTGCGTGAATGCTTTCAATGTCAACAAGTTAAGATTGAACATAAGAGGATACTTGGTGACCTTCAACCCTTAGACATTCCTTTACAGAAGTGGGAGTGTATATCCATGGACTTTATCATTAGACTTCCTACTACTCGTGGAGGGTATGATTCGATCTTTGTGGTAGTAGATAGACTCACAAAACAGGCTCACTTCTTTCCCGTGAAAATAACTGATACTGCTTTGACCATTGCACGCTTGTTTGTGAAAGAGATATTTCGTTTGCATGGCATGCCCAAGAGCATAGTGTCTGACAGAGATTCTAAGTTCACTTCACATTTCTGGAGAGCGACTTTTGACTCTATAGGTACCCAGTTACGTATGTCTACTGCTTTTCATCCTCAAACTGATGGGGAAACGGAGAGAGTGAATCGTATTTTAGAAGATATGTTACGAATGTATGTCAATGAAAACCAATCTAATTGGAATGAATATCTGCCTTTGGTGGTTGAATTTGCATATAACAGTTCATATTATTCATCTATTAGGATGACTCCGTTTGAGGCAATGTATGGCTATAACTATCCCACACCTATAAATTTTCTTAGCTCGAGGAATAAGGTAGAACTGTCACCTGAGATGCTTGAGAAAATGGATAACGAGTTGGCCAAAATCAGAGGGAATATTAGAGAAGCCCAAAAGAGACATAAATTGTATTATGACAAGAAACATCGGGTTGTGGAGTATGAAACTGGAGATATGGTTTACTTAAAGGTTATTCCCGAGAAGTCTCATTTGATTCTTGGAAAGGATAAGTGATTGTCTCCACGATTTGCTGGGCCATTTAAAATTTTGAAGCGCATTGGTTCATTAGCTTACAAATTGGAATTGCCTTCTCATGTCAAAGTGCATTCTGTATTCTATGTGAGTTTATTGAAAAAGTATGTTCCTAATGTGCATCATGTTTTAGAGGACAACTCTAAGTTGAAAGATGACGGACCATTGACTGTAGAACCAGACTTAGTACTAGATAGGCGTTTTAAACATCTGAGAAATAGAGACATTGTGGAAAATTTGGTTAAGTGGCAGAACTATCCAGTAGAGGATGCATCATGGGTTGATCTTAGTGTTTTGCAAAGAGAATTTTTCTCTTTTTATACCAACTCTGAGGACAGAGTTAATTTTGATAAGGGGAGAATGTAATAGGATTAGTCTTTGAAGTTCGTAAAGTCGAAAAGAATGTAGCAGGGCATATCTTTTGTTAACACGATTTGAAAGATTATTGAATAGTCTATTAAATAGAGCTTATACGAATGAGTTGAGATATTAAGAGAGAACATATATTCCTTTTTTTAAAATAATACACTAAAGAAGGATTTGATAAAGATTAATGAATAACAGATAGTCTGTCTATGAACAGTAAAATTGAGATTTTTATTAATATTAATATTTTATATTTATGTGTTTTAGCTTAAAATGCATGGGTAGGCTTAAAATAAGTTGTAAAAGTAGTGGAGACCCAAAAATAGAGCTTTTATGAGTCGCGACCTAAAAGTAGCGTTTTTAACCAAACAGAGATGTTTTTCGCAATTCTGTCCACACTGCCTTGTAGACTAGACCTATTCCCGTCGTTTTGAGTACCTGGATTGCTCTGTTCTGAGTTTGTTTGTAAACGTTATGATGAAAACAAACAGAAGGCAGCAGCAGTGTAGTGTACACAGGGACAGACAGACATACAACATCATACAGTTCTCCCTGCTATCAACCAAGAAGTGGATTGTTTCTTCATGGTAGAGTATGACAATTGAGATTATGAAGGTATATAATTATGTTTTTTTACTTTGATTATCATGTTGAATTGGTTGCACGAGTATGTTCTTTTGGCTATTTTGTAGGCGATGCAGAAATCAATGTGTGAAACAGGATCTGTGCAAAGTGTCATGATAGAAATCTAACCTTTACGGATCGCTTAGCGATCACGTTCTTATATTATTCTCGCAGGTATACTTGGTACGAAAATCGTGCAGGCTTTTCGAGGAAAAGAAGGATAAAAGCACGACGGGTGGTGCGTTTGGGGATCATTCACCATTCTCTCTTCTGCAAGTGCGAGTGCGAGTGCAAGTGAGAGTGAGAGTGAGAGTGAGAGTGCGAGTGCGAGTGCGAGTGAGACGCTGCATGCAAGCGAACTGAAGCTCGGGGGTGGTCGGGAGGTTCGAGCTCCGTACAACGGAGTGCGCCCATATATTTTTCTCCTCTGTTGTATCAAAACTCTACAAAGATTCATCAATACAAAGATCTCTTTCTCTATCTTTTTCTATCGATCTCTATTATTCGGTTCCCGTGACAAGAATGTCTCCCAGGTGAGGCCGACTTGTGTGATCTACTTTGAACTCGAACTCAAACTCTTGTAGCTCCAACACCCACTTCATAATCCTCATTCCTAGCTTCAAATGTAGCCCTACCTCTGGCAATAGATTATTAGCCATCAACACAAAAAACTTACGCACAATCAAATGCACCTTGAACTTCCTGCAAGCAAAGACCAAAGCCATCACCCATTGCTCCGCCTCGGTGTAGGTAGCCTCTCCAGGTCTAATCACCTTGCTCTCGAAGTATATCGGCTTGTAGCTTCTCCCTACCTTTTGCAGTAGAACCGCTCCAATAGAAACTGTAACCACAGTCATAGACACATAAAATTCATCCTCTTGATTGGGAGGACACACCACTAGAAACTGACACAAAATCTCCTTGACTTTATCAAAAGCCTCCTGAGCTTCCCCATCCCACTCATAACCATGCACTTGTTGAGCCCCCTTTTGAAGAGGATGCACGTATTGCGATAGCATCCAAAAGAAGCGTGATAAATACTTCAGCTTATGAACAAACGAACCTAAACCTTGATTATCTGATGGTGGCTTCATCAACACCAACGCCTTCACCTTCTTGGGATCAGCCTCTATACCATTTTGCAACACCACATGACCTAACAGCTGCACTCGAGGCTCTGCTAGCTTGCATTTCTTGGGATTTAACTGATCTCCTTCTTCATCGAGTCTCTAAAAGAATAACTGCAACTTTGATAGGTGCTCTAATCTTGAACTGTAGCAGCTGATATCATCCATGAATACCCTAATAAAACGGCCTAGGCATGGACCAAATTGTTGGAGCTATATATGGCTCACTCTACTGAACTTGGTCTCACCTATATATTTGTATCTTGTCCTCAATATGAATCAGTCTTTGGGAGCGTATATGGTGTGTCTCTTGTCTCGTCTCTCTCTCTTTCTCTCTACATCTCAACTTGGTATTAGAGCGGTAACGATCACGCGCCGATTCAATTCATGGTGACAACAGTATGTGTATGCGATTCGCATGTAAGATTCAAAATTGTTACAAATTTTATTTTTGAGCGTTGATTCTTGTTAACTGTAGTTGTTTTGTGTTAAGAAGAATATGATTAGTGTTTTATGTGGCGTTTATTTATAATCAATCTAATCGTTGATTACGTTTTCTTGTTAATGACACCCTGAACTTCATCTCAATTTTTCTTGCTGTTCTGCTCAAAATTTGGAGAAACGGGAAAAGCGCGATGAAGCATAGCACAATGGCACTTTTCATCCAAAACTTGTTCGTCTCCTCGAGCTCTTCGATTTGAGTTCTAGGTTTGCGTCAATCGGAGTTCGCAACAGAAAGTTATATTGTTTTTACTGCAATAGAGCTTGACGCAGCTTTCTTCGTCCTACTTCTTCGTGAAGCGTCCGCGATCGTTTTTCTTATTTTGGCGTTAAATTTTTCGAGAAGATTTATCTTTTTGCTATTCGTATTGTGGCCGTCAATCTTGCGTCTCACGCCACTCTATTTTGAGGACTCGTTTATTATTAACGTCTCCTTTACCTTGTCTTTTTTGGGTGACGTCTCTCACATCTTTGGACGTTCCTTGAGCATCCTTCTTATGTTTATCGTTGACAGAACGCAGTACTCATATCTCTGTCATTCTCAATTGCGACCTTCACCATATATGGTGTGCAGATTCTGCGATCTTATCTTATACGTCTTCTCGCAACAAGATATGGCTATGAATATTCTCGTCAACGGCTTTCCTTCTGGCCAACGTTCTGTTCCTCCTTTCCAAGGTCAAGGATTTCCAGGCTAGAAAGCAAAGATGTTGTTAATTCTTGAAGGCGATGAACTCTCCGATGTTGTTCTTGGAAATCGTGTTTGTCCGCCTCAGCCTGTTGATACGGATAATGATAATGTGCTTATCACTGAAGGACCTATATTTGAAGATTGGAATGTTGCCTATATGGATTGGCAACGACGTGATAAAGCAGCTCGTCGGTATATTCTTTCTGCTCTTACTGATTCCCTTTTGCTTGATATGTATGAACTGCCTACTTCCCATGACGTATGGAAGTACCTTATTGCAAACTTTCAGAAGAAATCTGTTACAGAAATACTTTATTTGAGAGGGTTGCTTAACAAGTTACAATATGAAGTTGGTACTGCCATGACGGGACATATTGAGTCTTTCAAATCTATTATTAATCAACTTGCTGCTGTCGGTGATCCTGTTCCACAAAAGCAACTGATTACACTTCTCCTTGATACGGTGAAGGACTCTTCTTATGATAACATTGTTACTATTCTCTCTAATAAAGATGGTCTTGATTTCGACCAAGCTTGCATGTCTTTAATTGAATACTCTCAACGTCAAGAACGTCGGCATGCTGGTCACGATACAGCTATGATTTCACAAGAGGAGACTGAGTCACAACAGATGGAACGTGCTTTTTATGCTCGAAGGCGTCCATTTCAACGAGGAAACCGCAGAGGTGGCCGTCGTGGTAATATTTTCTCTCGTCTCAAATTTCCTAATAAGCAATGTTCTTACTGCAACAGAAATGGCCATACTGAAGATGATTGTTGGGCACGTCAATATGATGAAGAACACAATATTACCACAAAACAACCACGTTTATCTAGAGACTCTTCTTCTTCTTCTTGTGAATATTGTGGACGATCTGATCATCCCACTCATATGTGCTATAAGCGTCGATTCGACACAGATCGGAATAGAGCATATACTACTGAACATCGAAACAACATTGTACCAGAAACAAGCTGCGTCCTATGTTCAGTTGCTCCAGACAGAATACTTCATGTACGTGATGGATCACTTTTTATTGTCGATTCTGGTGCTACAGGAAATATGACATATCAGTCTAAGTGGCTCCATAACTATCATCCACTGCCAGTTCAACGTGTTGTTTATCTTGCTGATGATACTACTTGTCAAGTAAAGGGTATTGGAGACTTATATCTTGGTACCTTATCTGCGAGGAGTATTACATGTACCAGATCTTCAACGTAATCTTCTTTCAGTTGCTAGACTTGTTGATCTTGGTCTGTTTGTTGGATTTGATTATACCAAATGCCGAATTGAGAACGATGGACAGACTATAGCCACTGCTCCTCGAAATGGTAATTTGTTTGAACTCTCTCTCAATGATGCTGTAGCAAATATTGTCACTGCTCCAGGTGATCATGATTGCAAAGTATGGCATCACCGTTTTGTTCATGCTGATTTCTCAAAACTCCTTGATCTTCAACGTCGTGATCTTGTTCATGGTATGGATCTTAAAGCCCATCCCCATATGGGAATTTGTGAATTTTGTGCTCTTGGGAAACACAATCGTAAGCCCTTCCCTCTTTCAAATACAACTCATTCTCATGACATCTAGGATCTTGTTCATACTGATATATGTGGACCTCTACCTTCTTCGAGATCACAATATCGCTACTTCATTACTTTCATTGATGATTTCTCAAGGTATACGACTGTATTTCTACTTAGACAAAAATCTGAAGCCTTATCTATTTTCAAACAATTCCACAAGGCTGCGAAACTTCAAACTGGTCGTCGCCTTAAGAAGCTTCGTAGTGACAATGGAGGCGAATATGTTTCTCGAGAGTTTGTGAGTTACTGTGCTGACAGTGGAATTCATCATGAACACACTATTCCATATTCGCCTCAACAGAATGGTATTGCTGAACGAAAGAATCGCACTATTCTCAATGCTGTAAGATGTATGCTGATTCATTCTGGCTTATCTCGTGTTTTCTGGGCTGAAGCTACTTTGACAGCAACATTTATTCAGAACCATCTTCCTTCTACTGCACCCTCTGGTAAGATACCCATCACAGCATGGACAGGTGACATTCCTTCTGTATCTCATTTTCGAACCTTTGGATGTATTGCTTATATTCATGTTCCCAAAGAAACACGAACAAAGCTTGATGCTCCTGGTCTTAAAGTTATTTTTATTGGATATTCTGACACTTCCAAAGGCTACAAATTCTATGACCCTTTCTCCAAGAAAGTAATTGTGAATCGTGATGCTACTTTTAACGAACAGCTTATGGGAGGCTCATGGTCCATGGATGATTCTGATGATACTAAATCATTGCTTCAGGCTTTTCCATTTCTTTCAGAAGATGAAACTCTTCCTATAGAGCAACTTTCCTCCTCACAACCATCCATTCCAAATGTTACCAATGATGATATTGATATTTTTGTTGATCTGCCTATTGATTTTGAACATGGCTCATGTCATGTTTATGATGACGATATTGCTGATAATTCTTTTTCTACTTCTGAAGATCCCGTTACTTATGATGAAGCTATCTCTTCACCACAAAAGGATCAATGGCAAGAGGCTATGGAAGCAGAGTACGATTCTCTTATCTCTAAAGGTACATGGATACTAACTGAATTACCTCCTGGTCGTACAGCTATTAAATGTAAGTGGGTGTATAAAACAAAAGTAAAAGCAGATGGATCTTTTGACAAGTTCAAGGCGCGTTTAGTTGCAAAAGGTTACTCCCAAGTAGCTGGTGTTGATTATCAAGAGACTTTTTCACCAGTTGTTCGCATTACAAGTGTTCGAGTTTTATTGGCATTTGCTGATAAATTTGATTTAGAAGCTCATCAAATGGATGTGCGAACTGCTTTTCTTAATGGTGACTTGGAAGAGGAAATTTATATGGAACAACCAGAAGGGTTTGTTATTCCAGGTAAAGAAGACCTTGTTGCTCAACTCCATAAGGCACTATATGGTCTCAAACAAGCTTCGCGAGCCTGGTATACAAAATTTGATCTTTTTCTCACCTCTAAAGGATTCATCTCTTGCTCGTCAGACCCCAACTTATACATAAAACGCCAAGGTAGCAGTTTTGTGATTCTTGCTCTTTATGTGGATGATACCATCCTTGTTTCCAATGATTTGGGATTTCTTCAGCAAGTGAAAAAGTTATTGTCTTCTGCATGTGGAGAGATTCACTCTTGTCTTGACATTCAAATCCAACGGAACCGTACAAAAGGTATTTTATTCCTTCGACAGTCAAAGTTTATTGCAGATACTATTCAAAAATTTGGTATGGAATCTGCACATTCAGCCAACACACCTTGTCTTGCGAGCTCTATGAAGAATACTTCTGACAATGGCGGTCAACTTGTCACAAATCAACCTTATGCTAACTTGATTGGATGTCTTCAGTTTGTTGGCATGAACACTCGTCCTGATATTCTGTTTGCTGCTAACTATCTTGGACAACATCTTGCATGTCCTTCTCTTAAGCATTGGTTTGCTGCAAAGCGTGTATTGAAATACTTGAAAGGCACTACAGATTTTGGTTTAGTCTATCGACGACAGCTCACATCGGATTCTATGCAATCTCTTTCTCTTTTGGGTTACACAGATGCAGACTGGGCAAGCTCACATTTATCTATGCGATCTACTAGTGGAAATTGCTTCTTTATAAATGGTTGTCTTGTTTCTTGGACCAGCAAGAAACAACGTTGTGTTGCAGTTTCTACGACTGAGTCAGAATATGCGGCATCACTTGCAGCTCGTGAGTTGATTTGGCTTCGACAAATGCTGGCTGATATTGGTCACTCTCCTCTTTCTAGCACACCCTTGCGGTGTGACAACCAAAGTGCTATTAGTCTTGCAATAGACTATGCTCAACATAATAAGTCAAAGCACATTGCTGTCCATTATCATTATGTCAGGTATGAAGTACGCAAGGGAACCATTATGGTTGAACACTATCCAAGTGACCAGATGATTGCAGACATTTTGACCAAAGGCCTCAATGAGTCACGTTTCATCCTCTTGTGCTCGGAGCTTGGAGTTGCTTCGGCCTCACTCTTTCTAGATTAGCTTCTTTTCTATTGTAATAGCTTTGTACATATGACATTGTAATCTTTTAGGTACCATGCACTATGCACACTCCACATTTGCACCTTGTGATATCTAAGTCACTTGAATATTTGTACATAGATGCACAATTCACTTTCACATCATCACCGCTGGTTCATATTTCACATTGTATAGGGGCTTGGGTTTTTCCCTTGAACTCCCCAAGGGTTTTTTCATCCAAAGCTAGAGACCTTTGTTTGAGTGGGGGTGTTGGAGCTATATATGGCTCACTCTACTGAACTTGGTCTCACCTATATATTTGTATCTTGTCCTCAATATGAATCAGTCTTTGGGAGCGTATATGGTGTGTCTCTTGTCTTGTCTCTCTCTCTTTCTCTCTACATCTCAACTCAAATACCCTATTCATCCAATCTTGGAAGGTGGCATAGGCATTCACCAATCCGAACAGCATCTTGCGGTAAGCGAAACAACCCCATGGAGATATGAATGTGGTCTTCAACTGGTCTTTAAGCGCAATACCTATTTGAAAGTACCCCGAAAAGCCATCCATAATCGAGTATCTCTCATGCCCAGCCACCTGGTTTAGGATTTCATCTTGAAACGGGAAGGGGTAGTGATTCCTCTTGGTCGCGGAATTCAGTGGCCTGTTGGCCTATAGTCGACACACACTCTCCATTCCCCATTCTTCTTAGGGGTTCTGACCACTGGCGAGACCCACTCTGACTCTTTCACAGGAAATATGATGCCTGCATCCAGTAGCTTATTGATCTCTTGCCAAAGGGCCTTCTTTTGGATTTCCCCTAGTCTTCTCAGCTTATGTGCTTTAGGCTTATGTCCCTCCTTAAGAACAATCTTGTGCTCCACCCCCTTTGCACCTCACAAATGCTTGTACTTCATCCCAAATAGATTTGGATAGGACTCACACAGTTGAATATAGCCTTCCTTTTCACTCTTGGTCAAATCTTCACTCAACATGCTTGAAACCTCCTCTATGCTTAAACCATAAGCTTGAGGTTGCATACCTTCTTCTTTAGGTGGGGAGTTGTCTATAGTGACTCCAAATAAGTCCTCATATATCTTCAGCATGTCATCCTTGCTCTTCCGTTCCTCTGTGCTAGTATAGCCTTCATCATATCCCATCTCTATCTCGTACTCATAGCTCGTCGTGTCGCCCTCATCTTTAACTGCCATAAGACGAGAACTGCTCTCTTTGGTCTTCAAAGCAAGAAAAACCTATCTGCCTTTCTCTTTGTCAGGCAAGGTGAACACTTTTCTCTCCCAATCCTGCTTAGCACATATTGCCAAAAGCCATGGCCTACCCAAAATGATTGGATAAGCATTATCCCCTGCCCTCATCACAAAAAAGTCGATCAGGCACTCTATGCCCATCACCTTGACCTTTACATCCTGCACCACACTGAGACACCTGGCCTTAGTATGGTTAGCCATCCTCATGTGCACATTTGACTTGTCTACTACCTTGACTCCCGTCTCTCCCATGGATGCTTCCATCATGACACAAACCTGCGCTCCACTGTCTACGTAGGCTTGTACCTGTATCCTCTTCTCTATAATCACATCCACCAATGGAAGAACATCAGCGGGGCTACCTACCCTCAAAGCCAAGTTTTGCACTGCTTGCACATTTCCCTTAGCTCTTGGCAGCCTGGTGCTAACACTTGTGGACCACTGCCTTCTTAGCTCTGGATTTAAAGCTAACAACGGACCAAAAGTAATATTTGCCTTTTGATTTTGAACATCACTCACCAGATTGTACTCGGGATAACCATGTCCTAGCTGGAAATCCGCTTGCTTGATTTTGCAATGCCTTCTTCTTTCACTAGGCTCGGGTTGTTCTCTACCTTTGTACACCTTCTCTATGCCTTTGCGAGCTCTAGTTTCCCGCTCTGTCTCTATCTCCTTCTCATCTCTTGCTCTCTTATTGACCAAAACTTTGACATCCTGCTTATCCACCCCTATGATGTTTACTCTTGGGACCTCACCTCCGGTTTACGGAGCTAGCTGCACAAGATTCTCAACCGCTTGTTCTCTTGGACCATAATTGTATTGTCCTTGCCCTCGACCTCTACCAAAAAGCGGGTACATGCCTCCTCTTTCTCTCTGTGGTTGAGGACAATTGGGTGCATAGTGCCCTTCTTCTCCACAATTGTAACTCCTACCTGGCAATGGTGGACTTGCCCTGCCCCTTGCTCCTCTTGGCTATCCTCTATCCATGACACTGAGCCGCAACTCCTGCAATTTCTGAAACAAATCTTGCACCGTGCACACCCAATTTTGCGGCACAACAGTTACACCTCGGTTTTCGTGATTTTCTTCATGTACAGCCTCCCTTGGACTTTGTGGTTGAACATGGGCCATTGTCTCATAGCCAGACACGCCTTGATCTATCTTCTTCTTTATCTTTATGCTCTTCAACCGTGCAATGGCTACAAGTGGCTACCGAACCATTGTAATTTTCTGGACTCTTGAAATCAACTTTTTCTCTCACTTTGGGATGCACACACGCCATGAACTTGTCCATCTTGAAGTAGTCTCCATTAGCCAATTGCATGGATGCCGCTAGTTATGCCCAACACTCTTCAAAATCACCCAAAAACAAATTGAATTCTTCACTTACATCTTGCTTAAGCGCCTTCAGCTTTGCATCCATCTCAACTGGGAAAGTCTCCTTGTGAAAGTCGTGAAGAAATCTTGTCGGCCATGCTTGCTTCGGCTCACCTTCCAATGCTTCGTACCATGCTTTAGCTCTACCACGCATCACCAAAGGAAAAGTCTTCATTTTTCTATCCTCGTTCAGCATACGCAATGATAGCATATACAGCTCGAAATCTGACATCCACGAGCTCTCTTCTCTTGTAAAAATCGATCCATAGCTTCTAGTTGCCATGACTTCCAACGCAAAAACCACATATTTTTTATTAGCTGGGATCAATCAGCGTGCTCCTCAGTGGGGGCACCAGAAGATGGAAGAGGGGAATGGGGGAACACACCCGGCACAAACACAAGGGCCTCTCTATAGCTCAGTGTATTCACAGCACCCCTATCCTCTCGGAAAACACCTTCAAAGAAACACTTTACACTAGCAGACCACCGCCTCCTCAATTTCCACTGTTCACATGCTCCACAAATCCACCACACAAGGCAAATTTTCTACCACGAATTGTCTCCATCCTTATACACACACACAGCCACTCAATCTCACTCTCCCACACAAAACACCGTCGGTTTGGGGGGCACACACTTCCACACAACCGACACCGAGGGGATACATGAAAGCAAGAAAAAGAGAAGGGGGGAATGGGAAACAACAGCAAGGGGAGGAAAATGTGGGTTGATTGCACTTCAAAGAGCATGTGCATTGACTTCTATTTCCATCACCATGGCCATTTTCAAGCAAAAGTTACAAACACGTTAGCTTGCTAGAGAACTCCACTTTGCAGGCTTCAAACGGCACCCAAAAGGCCAGGAAAAAGCCCCTAATTTGATTATTTTTTTACTTTTATAGGGGGGGATTCTAATTTGGGATTTTACATTTATATTGGTCCACTTAGCACCTTGAATTGGCATTTTTGGCCTTGACCTTCCTCTTTTTTGTTTCATTTGGCTTGGTTTGGTCATGCCCTGGAGTGGGACCCTTTGTCTTGTATGTCGGGATGCCCTCGGGCTCTCTTTCTCTCTCCCTCTCGCTCACTACCCTGCTGCCTTACTACGTCGTGGGACTCCTCCCCTAGACTCGCAATAGCGAGGTCGCTATTGGGGGGGGGGGGGGGGGGGGGGGCGTGAGTCCTCCTCTCTTAAAAACTCGGGCCCCAAGGGCCGCGGGGCGCGCGCCCTTACTTCCACGTCAGTAGGCTGCCTTCACGGGCGCACTGCGCCTTCTCACTTCCACACGGACGTGCCA
The DNA here is from genome assembly GCF_014529385.1 of Adiantum capillus-veneris. NCBI lineage: Eukaryota > Viridiplantae > Streptophyta > Polypodiopsida > Polypodiales > Pteridaceae > Adiantum > Adiantum capillus-veneris. The sequence goes on from NC_140932.1 coordinate 42,298,773, forward strand.
CTACACCGCCCCACCCCTGCCAAAATAGCCGCAAACAGTGCCCTGCAGGGCCGCCGCCACCAACGCAGCGCCAGCACGCAACGTCCACCATAGCTTACCCTTCAAGGAAGCTCCCCTTCTCTCACACACACCTAATGAGGCTCACGGGCTAGGCTAAATGGCCCGCTTCTGTCACCCCTGACACGGCATGTGGGTCAATTTCGGTGCCACGTGGCCATTGCTGACCCATGGCCTTCAAAACCTTTAAAATTTTGAAAAAAAATCCCCATTTTAACTTTTGAAAAAGCCTCTCCTTGGCCTTCCTTTAGAGGGTCCACATATCTTGCCCACGGGCCGGAAGCTCAAGCCGCTAAGCCATGCTGAATCTTGGCAGCACCGGTCCCGCCGACCGTAAAAATCTTGCCACCTTCAGATACTTTCAAATGCACTATTTGAGGCCACAAAAAAATGGGAAAAACATCATCCAATTCTTCTCTCGGCATTGCCTCTCGACTTCGTTCAGCTGGATCTAGCTGACCGAGTATCTGATTGATGCACCGTTGAGTTGTCCTAGCTCCGCATGAGGCACACTATCATCGAGAACCTTGGCGAGGCCCAAGAGATGCCAGATGTCACACCGCCCGCTGCAGCCAAGTGGGCTCAGACCCGACCCCCTAAAAATCCTCAACTAATCATAAATTGCTATTCGGAGCTTTGATTTGCAATCCGAGAAGACAAACATGCTCCAAAACTCCAGCACTACACATGTAAATACTGACATCAGCCTGAGCCACCTGTCCCCAGCTGCCCTATCTGTCGAATCAGCTACATACTCCAGCTTTAAACTTCAGTATCTTGTAGACCGGGGCTCCGTTTGACGAGCGTCTGGACCAGCTTCTAGAGCACACTAAACACTACATTTCAGGACATTGACTTGGCATTTCATACACCTCCATCTACCATCCCACCTGGACCATCCCGTAGAACTTTTGGCCTAAAAAGCCTCTCTAAGCATACATTCGCGCTACGCTTTGGCTGCCTAGGGCCTTGGCACCTGCCCTAGCCTTCTGCACTGCACTCAACTAATGCCTCTGCCTGGCATAGACCATCTCCTAGTTTCAATGAACTTTGGTTGCACCAACATGTGCTCACACACAAACACGTGCACGTGTGTACACACAAACACGTGCACATGTGTACACGTGTGTACACACATGCCCACACATGAGAATACATTGATACACAACTCCATGTATTGAGTTTCTATCATAGCTCTAGAGGTGTTGGGAGAACTCATCCATAATGAATCCTAGCACTATAAAAAACATTAATTCTCTCTATCTCTCTTTACACAACATACCTATGGAGGGCACATCTACCGGCACACGCCAAGAATCACATGCGCACAAGCAGAGAAGAGAAGGGGGAAGGGGGAATCAACACCAAGAAACGGCAATGATGTCTTCCTCTATCATTCAACACAATCATTTACAACATTCTCCAAACCATCACAATCCTCAAAAACATACATTGGACGCAAGCTCAATATGTTCCATCTCCTATGGTCGACAAACTTTGGCTACACCATCATTGCCAAACCCCCTTGTTGAACATTTATGCTCAACCACAAACCTATTTTATTCATCTACCAATTGCAAAAACTAGCAAACATTGTAAAAAAACCAAACCACCTCGATAGTTTTATTTCTTTTTGGAAAACCTCAAGTGGGTTGCCCCACCCCCTTGCATGATATAGTCTCCACCTAGGTCAAAAAACTATCATTGGTTCCTTCCATACACCTATAACTGCATCCCATAGTGTTACAGTCTAGCTTGCAGACCATCATGCTTGTAGGCTGCCCATGGTCTTATGTCAGCACTCCAAGCATTTAGTGTAATCCAATCATCCACTCTATACCAAGAAGCATTAAGCTTACCATTCAAAAAAAACTTGCGTGATAAAATATATGGCCCTCCCTGCCAACCAAGTAAAGTGAGGCTCTACTCAAAAGCGCACTATTGCCAACACCAACACTCCTCCACTTTGGCTTCTACTGGCATACCCATAGCACACTGCTTATCTAGTAGAAACACTTTTTATAGAGGGGCTAACCCTCCCATCACCTACACCCAAGACAAAGCTCTATCAACAAGCACTTGCATCCCTTCATTCTCCATAGAAACCTTGGCATCATTGAACCCCCAGGGCTTTAAATTCCCATGTGAATTCTCAAAAATACTCATCTAGGCTTTGCTTTTGGCCATCCAACTTTCTCTTTACCTCATGCATCTGCATGACTTGCACGTAGTGGTGTCAAAAAGCCGCTTCCAAATCTTTGAAATCCGTCTTTTCTTCCTCAAGTAGACCATAAAAATCACCATTATTCTGTGCTTAAGATTTAGGACTGTTAATTCAACTTCGGCTATGTATCTCTGCATGACAAAATCTTGATTACTGCACCGAGCTTCAGAGAACGAGAATGGACTTTGTTATTTACTATTTATTCAGTAACATTAAGTCGGATGTATGCCTTTTTTTGGGCAGGCCCGTTGTAGCAAGGTGGTGATGTTTGTTTGACTCTTAAGACTCCTGGTCGGTACTGTGACCTTGCCGCGTTGTCATGGAAGCCTCAAGCCTTGCTGGCCTAGCATCATGCAAGAAGAAGCTCTGGCAACAGTAGGCAACCACCTTGTTTTGTTTTACAATGAACAAAACAGTCTAATAGAAATTGTGTAAAGAATAGAGGAGTGACAGTTCAAATCTCACTATGCCCATGCTCAGCATACCCCTTTATGAGCGTTGTTCAGGAGATGACAACAATTTCATTTCAGTTTAGTAATTGGTAAATGCTATGTCCATCTGTAAAAGCTACAAAAGAGAGCCTCACAACTGCACTCTTTTTTAGCATGAAGCTGGTATATATGGTGAAGACATCAAGGCTGGCTACGAGAGCGTGGTAGAGTGGTATGGCTTGCTGAGAATAGTGGCCACCAAGTCAAATAAGCAATTTCACGCTTGCACGTTGAATTTATCCAATGTCTTCACTTGTTTTGGGTAGGCTCGTCGTAGCAAGGAGCAGCTAGAGGGTTGGCCCGTGGGTCTCTTTTTTGCTTGTATGTCAATACTGCATATATTATTGCTTGCTTGTGATTGGTAAATTTGTTATATGTCAATAGTCTAGGTTTTCTGTTCGCAATTTTTGATTGGTCTCTGCTCAGCACTTTGGGATACATTCAGATAAAGAGAGCACAATTGGTGCCGAAAGTGCTTCGATAGAAAACAACAGATTAAGTGCTATGCAGAGAAGCATGTCTTTACAATAGGGCCCCTCTAATTTGCTGAACCTTAACATTAATGCCTCACTGCATGTTAAAGTTGATCACTACAAAAAACGCATTCTTTATTACTGCACTCAGCAGGTCGGGCTCGAGCATTGGACTCATCTCCACAAAGTTGCACATAAACTCCACAAAAACTACTTATTTGGAATGTTTTGGGACACTACCTTAGCTGATACCGCATCGATGTAGGACTGTTTAGGCTAGAGTCCCGGTTTTAGGTTCTAGGAAAGGTTGATGTCCAACTTGATGGTCACGCATTTCGCCTCCCCCTAAGCTATCAAACTGGGGAGCATTGCCAAGAGGGGCAGAGTCTCGAAAGGTTGCGAAGGTCTTTTGATCCACTCTCTATGGTGTGATTTGGGGCACTGTCATATGAATTTCTAGGAGACCCCATGCGAAGAGATTGTCTGTAAGTGTTTTTGAGGAGTCACTATAGGTTGACTACAAGGAGCTTTAAACATTTTAATGGGTTTTCTATTGTTGGGATAATCTAAAAAGTGTTTGGTAATAGGGACACTCATTGCATTATTTTGTGTATCCACAAGGGCCCTTAGGACACTGCCTTGCTGATCCTTGGAGCGCCCATTAGTGAGGGGAGCCCTAACATCATGGTTTTACATTGTTTGCTGGTCAGTATAGGCTCTATTTTGTGGGTTTTGTCTACCGGATCATGGCATAATCAGTCCCGCGCCAACGCGGGATGTTCTAGGACTGTGTCCGGCTAGGTTGGTATTACAACAATGTAATATTTTTAAGTCAAGCATGTAATACTTTTCTTCAACGGGATAGTAGCATAACTAGTCCCACGTCAACTCAGGATAGTTTAGAGCAGTGTCTCAAAGTATAAAGTTTGCATAAGTTTGTATGGCCTTTAGTTATCAAACTTGAATTTTTAAATGAAATGTACTTTTCTTCAACGGGATAGTAGCATAACTAGTCCCGCGTCAACTCAGGATAGTTTAGAGCAGTGTCTCAAAGTATAAAGTTTGCATAAGTTTGTATGGCCTTTAGTTATCAAACTTGAATTTTTAAATGAAATGTACAAACGTCTTTACTATTAGGTATGTTTAATATAAATTTTATTAGTGTTATTCTTGAAGGTATTGTTTTTTTTTTTATGTAGCCCCTCCAATGCTAGGGGAGGTTCAAGAAACGCGACAGGAGTGCATCAGTTTCAAAACCTGTTTGCAGTGATCAAGCTAGCTCGGTGGCGAAGATGGAGTTCCCAGATGAGAGCGATAGTCATGATAGCAAAAAGTGCCATTTAGAATGAGACCTGAAATACGTCCAAGTGTTGCAGATGAGGATGATGGCACATTGCACTTGGATCGGGGAGAGGAAATTCTAAGTAAAACAAGGGTTTTTAGTTGCTTTAAATGTCCTCCCATACCTCTTTGCAGGCTTATACCTCATGCTAAAGTTCTTGGTTTAAGGACAAATGTAAGTGGCTTGAGGTCTGCATTTGCCAGAGAAGGCTACATCAAAGAGAAGGGTGCATTTATAGTTTCATTGTCTACATGTCAAATGGAAGAAACTCTAGTCACAGGTATGCTTTCTTATTTTTACCTTTCTTCATTTCTTTTGATGATCATAAGTAAACGTATGTCTTTTTTTGTAAGATGCTATTATTGATGGATGGGATCCAATATGGAAACAAGTCCATATAGAGTTTGAAGAAGAGGTGGATGCACATCCACAATTTGAATCCCTTGCCCAAAAAATGTTCTATGTGTGGGAATGGAATCATTGGACAGTTGCTTGGTGAGAAGCCATTAATGAAATGTACTCTTCTAACAAAGAGAGACATTGTAGAGTTTTATGTACAATAATTGATACTACAAAGGTGTCAGAGATTGCATTGCTGACTAGTCTTCAAAGAATGAACTTGTAAGTAAAATGCTAAATCAAGTGCATTGTTTGATGTATCTATATTATTCTGGCACTTATTTTTTTAAAAATTATTCATTTATGTAGCATGAACACACGTGCTTTGGTTACTTCTCACTTGAGAGATGAACTTGTCAATTGCTCAAATATTTGTGCGGCCGATCATGAAGATTATCTCCGTGCACTACCAGAGGCAGATCAGAATCTCATTGACACTCTCCAAAAAAGAGGAACAAAAGGGGAAGAGCCTTGGCATCCTCTTACACGGAGATATCTTGCTCGTTTGCTATTTGATGTAAGTGAACTACATTCTTGAATTTAAGTTTAATTGCTTTGTGATTTTAATGTTTTTATTGAATACTTATTGAAAGGTTCAAATGTCAAAGGAGCTCCAAAGTACGATAGAGAGCAGGAAAGATACTCTATTGCCACAAGATCTGAAACAAGAAGAGAAACAAATAATCGGAGAATTGTACATCAAATATGGGGATCGTGTTGGAAAGGTATGGTTCTTTTGACTAGGTTGCATTGTTTTTCTTTAAGTGCTTTTTTAAATGAAAGTTATGTGACAAATTTTGAATATTGTTGATCCTTGACATGGTAAAGAGTGGTTTGATAAAAGAATGAGTTTGAAATGGGGCCAAGAGAAATGGGCAACATTAGAGAAGCTTAATTTAATTACTCTTCACGATGCAAAAATGAAAAATAAGATCTTATGGTTATCATTGCTGGAGTCTAGCAAGATTACACGAGCGGCTTACGGATTGACTCGAGGTGACCATAGATTCCGTAGGTAGGTAACACGAGTTTGGGTTTCTATCTTTAGTTGTTTCTTTTATAATTTATCTTTTTGTAAATTATATTACTTGATTGTTATAGTTGGTTGAAAAGTAAGGGTGCTATACAAAGAGTGCTTGATGGTGCTGAGATACTTTTGCTTGAGTATGTGGATGTGCTAGATGGAATCAAAATTCCTCTAGCAGCTACATTCGAGCTCTACTATGGAGCAATGATAGTAGAGGCTTGTAAATTCATATTTCCATTAGAGGTGTCTTTGGAGGGCAGAAATAGTGATGCTGAGCTGCCAGCTCTTAAGAAGATCGACTACTATCGAATGGCTTC